>NC_056727.1:162996243-163068743 GCF_019279795.1 Protopterus annectens
ACTGCAAATTCTTAATTATCCTCTGTAAGCCACACTGTTTGCTGAATGTAACATGGACTGGAACATGATTAAATTGACCCTACTTTGGTCAGTTACTTACTTAGTAGATTAATACATGAATTATGAAAACTGTTTTCAGCCATGACAAAGATAAATCACAAGAAAAGTGATACACATAAGTTATGAACCAGTTTTGTGTTAGAGGTTAAGTACCAGCGAGTTTAGCAAACAAGCAGTGTTAGTGTGTAAGTATGTGTATGTATGTGGCTACGTGTCAGTGTATGTAGAGATATGAGTGGTGTAAGGTGAATGAGTGTGTGTGTGTGTGTGTGTGTGTGTGTGTGTGTGTGTGTGTGTGTGTGTGTGTGTGTGTGTGTGTGTGTGTGTGTGTGTTTGGGAGGTTGCAACAAAGGTGTTAGAGGATAGGTAGAGTAGGTGTGTGTGGGTGCGTGTGCGTGTCCATGTATGTGTGTGTGTGTGTGTGTGTGTGTGTGTGTGTGTGTGTGTGTGTGTGTGTGTGTGTGTGTGTGTGTTTGGGAGGTTGCGACAAAGGAGTTAGAGGATAGGTAGAGTAGGTGTGTGTGGGTGCGTGAGTGTCCATGTGTGTGTGTGTGTGTGTGTGTGTGTGTGTGTGTGTGTGTGTGTGTGTGTGTGTGTGTGTGTGTGTGTGTGTGTGTGTGTGTGTGTGTGTGTGTGTGTGTGCATGCGTGCTGGAGAGTGAATGAATGGGAGGTGCCTGTGCTGACATGACGTATGGGCTGCCAGTGTTGGCTACTGCAGGAAAGTACTGATTTGCACTTTTTATAGATAAGAGTGATTTATAAACATGTAAATTAGCTGATAATAAGATCCTTCCTCATTGCAGCTAGCATGTCTCTTAACTGTACTTTCCCACATCACAGAAACAGTCCCTTTTGGCTGAAGCTCTCAACTCTGGCAGTGAGGTTCTTTCTGAATACCAGGGTGAGTACCATTTTAGGTCCAAACATATTATATGGGAGAAAATAGATGCTTATGAGGCTGACTTACATAATATAATAACATAAAAATAAAATAAATATAAATGGCATCCAACCTGAGACAAAGATCAATGCCCTAAAAGCATCATTGTGAAACACAGAATGATGTATCTTGGAAACAAATGTATTCCGAAGTGCGAACCACAACATACAAGAAATTATGTGAAATTATATGAAATTATATGAAGCATTGTTCCGAGGATTTTGAAGAAGCATTATTTGTCATAAATATGTCTCATCACTTTTGAATAAGAAAAATAGAAGAAGTATAAGGTCTGCAGTTACTGTTTCACCTACATTTGGACCATCAAGTTAATAAGCTTTTCCATGTACAAAGGTTTTTCAAGCCTGTCCCAGAGATGGACTATGGGACAAGGAGTAAAGCAAAGAAACAGTGTAGGTAACATCATCTATCAATGTATCTAATAAAAAATTTAAGATACATGTCTGCCTCAAAAGAACACAACCCTGAAATAAATAGAAGATAAGAAATAAAACTTATGTTCCTGAAGTTTTTGGCTTTTGCCTTCTAGTGATATTATTCCACTCAAATTTCCAGGTCATTTTATATATTCCAATTAAACTTACACCAATAAGCATTAATGCAATATTATTGCATTCTTAAAATGATAGACATTCCTTACCGCTTGTCCCATAATGCTTATTAAAAACATATTGTTAAATAGTATTCTATTATATCTTTACACCTTTGCATAAGTTTCTTGCACTACAGTTTCATTTATTGTATTTTTATATATTAAAGACAATCAACCTTGCAACACAAACACACACACATTATATAAATACTTTCCATTCCATTTCACAGAGCATAGGAATGGCAGGGTGGAGAAGGGGCCGCCTTGGTATCTCTAGGTGGCATGGAACAGAGTGACATAAGCTGTCAAAGTATTCTTTTCTGTTGTTACATAATTGCTAATTGTTATCATTAAAACACAGGATGACAGTTTACAAGATGTGATTCGTGATCAAAGGTGCAGTTGCTCTAAGACAATAGAGGTTTATCCAATAGGTGTGTTGCCCGGTAACACTGTAACAACTCTGCTATTTGGACATTAGGAGATAGTGGATACAAGTATTGAATCTGAAAATATATTTCCATCTAATGCTCATTTTTCCTCTTTATCATCTTTTCATTTTATATTGATTTGATCTAAAAAAAAAAAAAAGCTTCTTACCATCCTTATAGTATGGAAGAAACATTGTTATGCAAGTCCTCTCTGGAAGATGCTTTCTCTAAGTCCACAAAGACACAATGTAACTCCTTCTGACCTTCTCTGTACTTCTCCATCTACACTCTCAGAGCAAACATCGCATCTGTAGTGCTCTTTCCTGGCACGAAACCATTCTGCTGATCACTAATCATCACCTCCCTTCTTAACCTAGCTTCCACTACTTTTTCCCATAACTTCATGCTGTGACTGATCAATTTAATCCCTCTATAGTTACTACAGCTCTGCATATTACCCTTATTCTTAAAAATCGGTACCAAAACACTTTTTCTCCATTCCTCAGGCATCCTCTCACTTTCCAAGATTTCATTAAACAATCTGGTTAAAAACTCCACTGCCATTTCACCTAAACACCTCCATGCTTCCACAAGTATGCCATCTGGACCAACAGCCTTTCCGTTCTTCATCCTCTTCATAGCTATCTTTACTTCCTCCTTGCTAATCCACTGCACTTCATGATTCACTATCCGCACATCATCCAACCTTCTCTCCCTCTCATTTTCTTTATTCATCAATCCCTCAAAGTACTCTTTCCATTTGCTCAACACACTCTCCTCGCTTGTGAGTACATTTCCCTCATTATCCTTTATCACCTTTACCTGCTGCACATCTTTCCTAGCTCGGTCCCTCTGTCTAGCCAATTGGTACAGGTCCTATTCTCCCTCCTTAATGTCCAACCTTTCATACAACTTTTCATATGCCTTATCCTTAGCCTTCACCACCTCTCTCTTTGCCATGCACCTCATCTCCTTATACTCCTGTCTACTTTCTTCATCTCTCTGACAATCCCACTTCTTCTTCGCCAGCCTCTTTCTCTGTATACTCTCCTGTACTTCCTCATTCCACCACCAGGTCTCCTTGTCCTCCTTCCTCTTTCAGGGAAAGCAGCAGCCTCAGATGAGGTGACAGCAGATATGATAAAGATGCCGGGTGAGATAGGGGAGAAATTGCTCCTGAGGGTACTCATAGCAGTGTGGAGAGAAAGGTGCATTACAGATGACTGGAGAATAAGTGTACTCTTGCCAGTGTACAAGAACAAAGGGGATACCCACAACTGTGGGCAGTACAGCGGCATCAAACTCCTATCACATTGCATGAATGTTCTGGAGAGGGTAACTGATAAATGGATACGCAGAGTAGTAGAAAGTAAGATGGGAGATGAGCAGTTCAGATTCAGATGAGGATGCAGCACAATTGACCAATGTTTATAGTGAGACAGATACTTGAAAAAAAGCTAGAGATGAGGAGAGAGTCAAACTGGGCATTCCTAGACTTGGAGAAAGCATATGACAATGTCCCAAGAAAGCTGATCTGGGCAGTACTGTGATGGTTTGAAGTCCCAGAAACATTGGTAGACTTAGTGCAGGTTATGTACAAGGACACAATGACTCAAGTACGGACAGTGTTCAGCCTCACAGAGGGGTTCCCAGTGGGAGTGGGTATACACCAGGGTTCAGCTCTGAACCCACTGCTGTTCATACTGTTGATGGACTACATTAGCAAACAGGTTGGAGTGGACAGATCAACAAAATTGCTGTATGCAGACACTATGGCATTACAGGCAGACTGAGCAAGAACTTCAACAGAGTATAGGAGAATGGAATGAAAAACTGAAAGCACATGGAATGAAACCAAGCACAGATAAGACAGTGGTAATGGCAGCAAATTGGGGAACTCAGAAGAAGATGAGAATAGAGATAGAAGGGAAGATACTGGAACAGGTAAACAGCTCCAAGCATCTGGGAGGGGTGATTGAGGAGAAAGGAAGTCTGAATGAAGAGGTCAAAGTTAGATTAGAGGGGCTGTAGTCAACTGGCATAGAGTGTCAGGTGTAGTCTATGACAGCATAATGCCAAAGAAGCTGAAAAGTAAGGTCTACAAGAAGTGGTGTGACCAGTACTACTATATGGTACAGAAACCTGGACAGTAAAGGCAGAACAGTTGAAGAAGCTAGAGATGATGGAAATGAAGTGCCTGAGAAAGGTGATAGGATGCACACTGTGGGACAGACGAAGAAATGAGGACACAAGAGCAGAAGCCAAAGTAACTCCAGTAGCAGAAAAGATCAAAGAGAACAGATTACGGTGGTGTGGACACTTGCAGAAAAGCAGAAGACAATCTGGTGAGGAAGATTTGTGACAGACAGGAAGAAGGTAAGAGGAAGCGAGGGTGTCCAGCAAAGAGGTGGATAGATTGTGTGACAGAAGATCTGTGAAAGTCAGGCATGAGTGTTGAAGAAGGCAGGAGTGTGAGACTGAATCAAGAGAGCTGGCGACAGTTAACATCATACCTCGACCCCATGTAGAAAAAAAGTGGGAAAAAGGGGGCTGATGATGATGATGATGATGATGATGATGATGAGATTTGAAAGGTTTACGGGTCTATAATTACCTGAGTCAGTTAGTGCCCCACCCTTGTGCAAGGGGATGATTGTTACTATCCTCCATTCATTTGGTATGAAGCCTGTTTGGAGACTAATGTTGAATAGCCTCTGTTTGGGTGGTCTGAGAAGTCTTCTTTCAGGCCTACCAGCAGGCAGCCCAGTATGTTATCTGGTCCCATGAAAGTAATGTTTTTGGCTTCAGATAGTGTCTTGAGGACTTGCACTTGAGAGATTTGAAGGGGAGGTGTAGATGCAATATGTTACCTGTGAATATAGGAAAGGAGAGGGAGGTGAAATACATCCTGTGGATCCAAATATGTGATATCTTCTAGTATGAGCTCTGTGAAGTGCTGCCCATTGTTTATGATTTTTTATTTATTTATTTTTTTTATTTATTTAACATTTGTTGACCGGGAATGTCCGACTAGGTTCCACAGAGCCTGTTTTCAGCGGAGGCCCGGGGAGAAATGCTCCAGATGCAAAGATGATGTTTCTTACTTAGTCAAAGAAGGCTTTGTGGTTATCTTTCACCTTTATGGCTACTTTTACCTCAAATCTGACTTTGGTTGATTTGATCAGGGTCCAGAGTTCCCTGCTATGTTCGAGAGTTAAATTCATTTTTGCATGTAATGAGCTGTTTTCGTCCTTTATGACAGAACCTAATTATATTTGTTCCACATTACAGAGGTTTCTTCTTAAACTTGGCATTGTATTTACAATCTGAGCAGTTGTTTACATCTGCACTGAATTTGGCCGTGAAGGAATTTAATCGAGTCATCATTCAGTTTTAGCAGATGAGCATTCAGAAAAACTCTTAAAGAGTTCTAAGGAAATGTATAAGCCTTATGGCTTCAGTCTTATGGTGAATGTGACTTATTTGCGGTCTGATTTGACCATGAAAGCAATGGCAATTGGTGGGGAGTGAAGATGCCCTATATTGGTAAGGAACAAGTCTAGGATTGTATTATCCCTTGTTGGAAGTGCAGATTAGCTGGTCCAGAGAGTTTGTATTGATGAAGTCCAGAAATTTCTGGGCATACAAATTTGAGGTTGTATAAGTTTCCTAGTTAATGGAGGAGGTAGTTGATATCTCCTAAGAAAATGATGTTTGGCTTAATGCACAGGGACTCCATATTATTTAGGTAGGAGTTATGGACTGAGAGAGACATAAAATGGGGTCCTGAAGTTAGCTATGATATAAAAAAGGGGTTTTGCTAATAATAAGTTGGACATGTATATCAATGTTTTCATAGGAAGTAAATATTGTGGGAAAAAATAGCCAGGGAATTGTTATGGCTAGGCTTGCATAGGCCCTAGGGCTGATAGCCTAGTACCAACCTATGAATCTATGGGGGGGTTCTAAGCCAATATCTGGTCTAATGAGTCTAGAAGTGAAATGTTTTCTTAAGAATATAAACAGCACCACCTTTAGTGCCTTCACCTAGTTCAGTGGGCCTGAATATGTGGAAGGCACTGAAATCTTGCATGGATGCAATGTTTCTCATTGTACTTAAACCAAGCCTCTGTGATGACATGTATCTCAATGTTTTCAAGGGATTAGGAAAGCTTTTAGGGAGTGGAGTTTTTTGTTAAGGCTCATAGCATTGAGCATCAGTACCTTTATGTTATCCAGATTCTGTTTTGTTATGTTGGAAGCTCTAGTAGGCTCACATTACCTAAAACTGGCATTATAGGGTAGACAAGGATTTAGGTACTATATGAAAGCCTTGAGGGGAGAGGTGCAATCCTTTCTTAGCAAAGAAGTTAGGACTGTCTGCTACAGTTGCTCTGAGTTTACAATTACTGTTTGACTGCATTGATTTTTGGATTTTTCTGCATTAAAGATTTGGATATTTCTATTACGTTTTGACTTTAGCCTTATTATATTACAGTTTGTTGTATTTTTATATTTTGTTTTACTACAAAGTTTTTATTTTTTGAGTCTTAAAACTTGTTGTCTTGGGTCATCTGAGAAACATTCCTTTTGCATTCATTGACTGAATAGGAATTAAAACTAGCTGATTAATGCAAGGAGCTGAGAAATAATTTTCTTATTTAAGGTATTCACCTACATTCCTATCCAGCTATAAGAGTTTTGATTTTGCAACTGCTGTTTGACTGCACTGATTTTTGGATTTTTAACTATGCACCCACCCACTTAATTCTTGTTGTGCTTTTAAACTTGGTGGCTTTTAGCTACCTGCCTCTGCTGTAAATTAGATTTTGAGACCCACTGCAGCACTAATTCTACTGGGAACTGACAGCTCAAACTGATAAGGCACTTATGGTCTGGTGCATCTACCAGGAGAAGGCTACAACAAACCTGCAGACCCCCACATTATCTGGGAAAATACTGTTGATTACAAAGAGCCTGTGGCCTGCTTCTCATATTGGGATTGGTATCAGTAGCATAGCTAGGGTGGGGTGAGGGTGCTATCAGCCTATCTCAATTTTTTTGCAGTCAAACCTGAGCACTGTAGTACTCTGTGTGTGATCTAAACTGTAGCAACTGCTTGCTACATTGTCGGATGCAGTTTGCAACAATTTAAAAGTTAAAAAGGAAAAGAGAATCTATTTTTTTTTCAAATAAACCATGAGTGCTGGAGCGCTGTAGCTGAGCTGAGGGAGTGAAGCATTGGTTCATGGTACTGGCTCAGGGTGCTGGTTGAGCCAGCTACACTACTGGTTGGTGTTACTTTCTGGTGAAAGAAGAAGCAAAGTGGTATTGTATCCCAGCAGCATGGAAGCTCTGGGGAGACCAGCACTAGTAGTAGCCAGGTAGTTGCCAATTAGGTGAATCCTTACTATTCATCATTCTTGGCCAAACTAATTCTTTCTTTTCAGTAAGTACTGCTTGATTAGGTGCTGTCTAACCTAACCTCAGAATATCTCTGTAAATGCTTTATCCAGTGATCATCAGGATCTTTTTTAGTAGTTTCCCTTCAAGGGTTTGGTAGTGCCCTATATAGACACAGGCACCTAGAGTTGACATTTTTCTTGTAAAATGGGTCTATATTACGAGATCAAAATCCTGTTTCAGTGAACACCACAACACCGACATGTATAGCGTGAACTACAGTAATGGCGAATGTTTAAAACCGCTAAACATGAAATGTCGAAGTGTCATGGTTGGCCCGCCTGTGGTATAGCTCCGTAAGGTAAGTGTGCGATAGTTATGGACCTTAGGGTTAGGGTGCGGGTTAAGGTAAGTGACTAGATAGGTAATGTATGTAAGGTTTAGTGTAAGGTTAGAAGTAGGGTTTTGTTAACTGTATGTGTGTGGATTATGTGTTTTGTTTGTGTTTATGTCTGTTGGGTAAGTGTGCGATAGTTACGGACCTTAGGGTTAGGGTGTGGGTTAAGGTAAGTGCATAGATAGTAATGTATGTAAGGTTTAGTGTAGGGTTAGAAGTAGGGTTTTGTTAACTGTATGTGTGTGGATTATGTGTTTTGTTTGTGTTTATGTCTGTTGGGTAAGTGTGCGATAGTTACGGACCTTAGGGTTAGGGTGTGGGTTAAGGTAAGTGCATAGATAGTAATGTATGTAAGGTTTAGTGTAGGGTTAGAAGTAGGGTTTTGTTAACTGTATGTGTGTGGATTATGTGTTTTGTTTGGGTATATGTCTGTTGGGTAAGTGTGCGATAGTTATGGACCTTAGGGTTAGGGTGCGGGTTAAGGTAAGTGCATAGATAGGTTTAGTATAGGGTTAGAAGTAGGGTTTGGTTAGTGTATGCATGTGTTTTATTTATTATGTTTGGGTATGTAGTATGTAGCACTAGGTGGTGTTGGCCGACTATGACGATTCGAGATTTGAAATTCATGGCTTAGGGGGTTTGGCATATTTGCGGTTTGGGCTATGTATGTCAGTGTTGTGGTGTTCGATGATACGGGTTTTCGATTACGTAATATAGACCCTGTAAAAGCACCCCTGAAATTTCATTAATACTAAGCCCAACTAGTTTGCAGTGACAAGCACTGCCTCAAAGTTGCAAACCAGATACTCCTGTCAGTACTTTATATTCTCACTACAACCAACAAATCAATAAAAATGGACCTCTTGCCATGGATATGATCTTTCCCACCATCTCCTTTACCAGCATGGTGAATATGGGCAACCTGAGGCAATGTAGAAATTGCCTCATGTTTACTAAAAAAAACTGTTATTTCTCAAACAAACTGATAAGCTATGAGAGATATATCTATCAATGTCACTGGAGGCAAAGCTCTCACATAAAAGCACTCCTAATGTAAATCAGGTTGTCAGCACTAAACATGCTGCACCCATCACACACAGATCAAACAAATAGACCCACATATGGTGAACACTTAAATGTAACCTTTCTAAACCCCAAAGCCCTCCTAGATGAAGTACACATAACAAATGCCCTCAGCAGCCCCAAATGCACTCTTTCAAAACACCCACATCTACACATACAGCCACATCTCATTGAGCCTCTGCTTCTAAGCCCATAAGGCAAGTGACCACACAATCCAACATTCTTACCATTAGAGACTCAATTGTGAGACACACTGATATCCTTCTCACCAGGATGAGGAAGGAGAAAGTCATGGTCAGTTGCTTATCAAGGGCCAGGATCCACCATATTATGTACACACTCAGGCATTTGGACCACAGGTACCTGCATGATCTCAGTCAAAGTCCATGTGGATGTAAATGACCTGCGATGTACATCCATGGACTATATGAAGACAGACATCATGCAGCTCTTGGAATATGTGTCCAGCCTGGTGTGAACCTAATATTGTCCAGCTTTTTACCTTCTCCAAGGATGATTCCACAATGAGAACAGAAGACTGACTTTAATAACTGGTTTAGTTTCTGTTTCATTTTAAGGGGGTAGAATATTTGTTAGCTTGGAAGGAAATGGTCAACAGACCATGTTGCTTTGCCAGAGATAGTCTGTACCTCTCCCCTTCAGGCTTTTGAATATTAGTTAACATATTTTTCTCTGCCATAGTGTCTTTTTTAGGGAATATCAAACTGAAAGTATGTCTGACACTGCAAAACAAAAGCAAGAAACTCTAAAGGTGTTATTGTTCAATACTAGGAGTCTAAATAAGAAACGCCACTCTCTACAAACTCTCCCTACCCAAGAGAATGCTGATGACTGTGCAGTCACTAAGACATGGTTTAAGCTGCAGAGAGCACACCAGCAGTACAAGGCTGTAATGCCTTCCACACATTTAGGCCATGTACTACACAGACATGGACTAAAGGTGGTGGTGTCTCAGTTTACATCAAAAATAAATATACCTCAAGGCTTGTCAAACAGGACAATGCAAGTGAGTTTCTCCACTTTCAAATCACCATAGGCAAAATCCCATACCACTTCCTTACTTCCTTGCAAGTTATAGGTCCCCTTCTATGACACAGGAAGCCCATAACATGCAATTAAGCTTACTGAAAACACTCACCATCCAACCTAACACCATATTCATGGGTGACATTACTTACCTCACTATTAACTGGGAATGATACATATGACACCAAACATGCAGGCACTCAGAATCCTGGATTTTATAAACACAAACTTCCTGGACCAGATTGTCAATATAGTGACCAGAGGCAGAAACATACTAGATCTGGTCATCACTAATATAGGAAAGTACTGCACAAGTATTCCTGCATCACTTGTTGGGTTGCCAACTGTCTTACTGACAGAACTCACACTGTAAAAGTAGCCGACTCCAAATCCAGCTCCAGACAAGTGATAAGTGGTGTACCACTGGGTTCAGTCCTGGGACCACTCTTGTTTGGCATCTACTTCTCTGAAGTACAGGCCAACATTAAGGGACTCTGGGTAACAAAGTTCACAGATTACTGCAAACTGGGAGCCATTATTGAAACCCCAAATGATGTGGATATTCTATAAAAGGGCCTTACAGAAACAGGTACTTGGTGCCAGAGCCATGGGCTCAAGCTCAATGCCAAGACGTGTATAGTTATCCCCTTTGGGAAAAACCATGTACCCATGAATTACCACATAGGTGGCAGTACACTAAACACTGAAAGTATGATAAGAGACTTAGGAACACAGGTGGACAGTGGTCTCATCTTCGATAACTACATTGCCACAACAGTCAGGAAATCCTTCTATGTGGCACACCTCATCACTAAGGGCTTTTCATCCAGAAAAAGGAGGTCATTGTCCCAGTGTACTCATCCCTCATTAGACACATCATAGAGTACAATGCTACATTTGGTATGTACTTCACAAGACATCTGCAACAACTGGAAAGGCCACAAAAACACCTCATTAAAAGAATCACAGGCCTAAAGCAGATGCCCTATGCTAACCGACTAAAAAAACTCCAGCTATACTCTGTCGCATATCATCTACTCAGAGGCGATCTCTGCTTAACATACAAGGCCATGTCAAACCCAGAGCTGTTGGACATGCTATACTTAAAGAAATTCCAGTCCATCAGAGCCACACGCTCCAGGGACCTAAACCTTGTTATCACAATGAACAAAACATGCTGGAGGGATAGGTTCCTGACCCAGAGACTCACATACTCTGGAATAGACTGCCCATTCATGTCAAGCAGAGCACCTCCTTAGCCCTCTTCAAAAGGAACCTTGATGACTGGATGGGAGATAGGAAATTTACCCTGGGGATCACGTCAGTCACCCTGCTAGACAGGGGTCCAGGAAAGTAAATATTGTGGGAAAAAATAGACAGGGAATTGTTATGGCTAGGCTTGTACAGGCCCTAGGGCTAATAGCCTAGTACAAACCTATGAACCTATGAACACCCCCTAGGGTAATGTCTTCTCTGGTAAGGTCAGACCACAGAATGGTCTCCTTTGAAATAAAAATAAACCCAGAACCCCAGCTATCCCTGCAATGTTCAGTAACTACTCTGAGGCTAAATTCCTACTAAGTGATAACCTGGCAAAACTCCAAGCCCCTGTAATTCCTGAAAACACTGCTGCCTACAAGGAACTGTTCACAGAAACCCTATACATGCATGTTAATATCTAAATAGAGGCAACTGTACCCACCAGGAATAAGTACAGAACGAGCTCAAAAAAACTAGCTTCCCTGGTGGAATTACAACCTCAGTAGGTGGTATAACATAAGGAAGAAAATCATGTAAAATTTAGGAGGTGTAGTACCCAGTAGGATAAAAGCACTCTGATCACACTAAAATTATAACTCAGAGGACAGAAAAAATCTACCAAAGCCAAATTTGATATAAGTTTGGACTCCAGGGTCAAGGGCAACCACAAGGCATTCTTTAGCTATGTCCCCCATCCTCAATCACAATACACAATTGTATACAAAGCTTATTGTTAATGGAGCCACCTATACTGAGCCAGAAGATAAAGCAAACCTACAGTCAGCAAAATGTATACATTACCTCATTTTATATCAATCCCAGACATCTCCCCCACCCCAACAATTCCCAGTTTAGTTAGTTACAAACCCCTCTTGCACTGCTCCTCATAGATCACAAAAAGAGGATTTGCAGCCATGAATGTGTACTGTCCTACTGTGTCTGTTGCCAACCTGGAAGAAATTGACATCCTGAGACAAAGTAGCAATTGTCTCATGTGCACTGATAACAACCTTATTCGTAAGCAGACTGAGACAGTATGTTAGAGATGCAATTACACTGTCTTTGAAGGTAAAGCTCTCGCATATAGACACTGACATCTCCAAACAGGCTGCCACTAACACATACTATACAATGGATATAAAAAGTGTACACACCCCTGTTAAAATGCCAGGTTTTTGTGATATAAAAGATGAGACCATAATAATTCATTTCAAAACGTTTCTCACCTTTAATGTGACCTATAACCTGTACAATTTAATTGAAAAACAAACAAATCTGTTATGGGAAAAAATATAAAAAAAAAATGTACAATAAGCTGGTTGCATAAGTGTGCACACCCTTAAACTAATATTTTGTTGAAGCACCTTTTGCTTTTGTTTTGGTGTTGGTTTGTGTAAGACCCTCTTGTAGATGTTGACATCATTTGGAGATTCTATGATGGCTCCCAGTTTGCAGTCATCAGCAAACTTTGTCAGCCACAGACCTTTAGTTTTGCTTGTACTTCAGGGAAATAGATTCCAAACAGTAGAGGTCCCAGGACTGATCCCTGTGGAACACCACTGGTTACAGGTCTGCTGTTGGAGGTACATTCCCCTATTTTGACAATATGTGTTCTATCAGTGAGGCAGTTAGTGACCCATCTAATGATATAAGGGTTGCTACCTAGCTGGGTGAGTTTGTCAATGATGCCTGAATGGGGGATAGTGTCAAAACCTTGGCTAAGTCTAGTTAGGCTGTATGCACAGATTTCCCCTCATCCAGGGCATTGGTGACTGTCTCGAAGAAGTCCACCAGGTTTAACAGGCATGAACTCCTGTTGACGAATCCAAACTGAGTAGGGTCAAGTGTTTGGAGATTACCTATATCTTTTTTGATACCGTCCATGATGATTCACTCCATGGCCTTGCAGATAAGGCTTATGGTATAATGTTGCTCAGGGATAGGTTTATACCTGCCTCAGACACATATTCCAAGAGCTCTATCATCATTTCACTTCATATAGTCCATAGAGGTGTGTCTCAAGCCATTATCATCCACATGTTCTATGACTGTATCATATGTGTACTTGTGGTGCAAGGACTTGTGTGCATGCATGATGTATGACATCTGATCAACAACTGTCCATGACCCTTAGCTTATATAGCCTGATGAGTGGCACATCAGTGTGTCTCACTATGTAGTAGCCTATAACTAGGATATTGGATGTTGTAGAGGTTGGCCTTTTCGGCTTTTCACTTGAGACAATGTGACTCTTGGATGTATGCTTCATTATGGGTGTTGCCTGTGTTGGGTGTTTGTAAAGTTGCTTAGGTTACTTGTTTATTAGGCTACATGTAGGAGGCATTTGTGGTTCATCATGGTTAAGGTGTTCACCTCCTAGATACAGGGTGTAGGATTTAATTCTTATCTTTGGATTAGGAAATTTGGCTAGGCTTAAAATGGCCTGCAAGTGCAGATAGTGTAGTACTAACCTATGAACCGGGGAGCCTCAGCCTATGTAGGTCTTCACTTGGTTTAGTATGGTACTGTGTGGAAGTGACAACTCACTTCTTGTCTGCAGTGGCTTTGTTTGAGAGTTTTGCTTCCAGTAACATTATATGACTATGTCTTTCACAGTCAGTTTGTTTATAGGTTCACAGGCGGTTACTAGGCTAATGGCCCTATGGCCTTTATAAACCTAGACATAATAATAACCCGAGTACCCTTATTGACTATAGCTAGATGGTGTGATGGCCCCTGTACCCCAGGCCAGTAATCAAAGAGCCTCAATCCTCACAACTGACAACAGTGAGAGATGGTCATTAAAAACAGAAATGGATTTACACAGTATTTTTCAGATGCAGCTCTCTATATCAAACATAGTTTCCCCCCAAGAGCACACAGAGAACTCGCTCCAGACCTGAGATTGAACTCTTTGTCTCTCCATATCCCAAACAAGACTCACTTTGGAGCACTGTGTCCAGTTCCAAGTAGCTGACATACACACACCTGGGTATTTGATTTTCACATACACACACACCTGGAAAGGCTGGTAAACTTTTACTAACTGTATCCCTTCTGCCCAGACTATAATGTAACTATGCTGCCACCAGTCACCCCTCTCAGGCTCTTACAAGAATATCCAATTATACTGAGTAAAATCAATGCTAACAAATGGTGGAGTCTAACCAAAGCAGTCAGGCTTTTCAGAGTGGCCAAGGTGTCACTAGAATAAGCACAAGTACTCTCAAGACATTTAAAGTATTTTCTAAAAGACCAGCCACAATGAAAGGTGTAAAAATGTTTAATAATAAATAACATAGAAAATATGTGAATATTATATATCTAAGTACAATAAACAGCAGAGTTTCAATCACAGGAGAAATTAAAATAACACAGTTGGACAGATTCAAACAGATGCAGAAAGACAATACTTAACTAATCTCACTGTATTTTATGACTGTCTAAAGAATAACTGTTCCCTGGCTAACTTAATTAATACAGCAAGGCAAGATTAGATGCTGAGATGCTTACTTCCACAAGGCAAGGTGATGAGCTTCTAACTTAACTGAACAACAACTAACGACAATAGCTCTCATATATCTTTTATATCAGTTTCCAAAGAAAACAAAACAAGCTGCTGTTAAAATTCCATCCTCTCAGTGCTGGCTATGGAATTACATCACATTTGATCACCTGACTCTAGTACAATACACACCAGATATGCTGCAGCATCCCTTGGTTAGAAACCTCTGTGGTCTCTCCAGTTGCTGCAGGTGTCTGGTGAAGTACATATAGAAGGGAGCATTGTACTCAATTAGTGGTCTGATAGGGCTGAGTATAGCAAAGATATAACCTCGCTGGTCTTGCACGCAATGCCTTTATTTATGAAATGCACAGTGTAGAATGTTTTTCTTCCCACTATGGACACATGGTGATCGAAGCTTAGATTGCTATTAACCTGTGTTCCCAAGTCTCACACCACTGAATTTGTGCTTATCAGGGTCTACTTATTTGCTAAAGGGAATAATGAGTAATTTTGTGTTAAGTTTTAGTCCATCAGTTTGGCATCAATCATTTATCTGTGTCAGCCCTTTCTGTAATATGCTAACATTGTTGGGGACTATGACTGCACCCAGTTTACAGTCATCTGCAAACTTGGTAAGCCACAGGCTATCTACCTTTGCCTGGACTTCAGAGAAATAAACTCTAAACAATAGATGGCCCAGCACAGCTCCCTGTGGTTCCCCACAGGTAACTGGCCTACTGGTGGAGGTGGACTCCCCATCTTTGACAGTGTGAGTTCTGTCGGTGAGCCAGTCTGTTACCCATCTAGTAATGTATGGTTTAATCCCCAGCTGGGAGAGTTTCTTTATGATACCTGAATGGGGGATTGTGTCAAAGGCCTTGGCTAAATCAAGATAGGTGATATGTACCATTTTGCCCTCATCCTGGGCTTTGGTGACATTCTTAAAGAAGTCCACTAGATTTAATAAGCAAGATCTGTCTTCAATGAAATCAAACTGGATTGAGTCAAGGAATTGAAGATCACCTATGTCCTTGTGGATAAGGTCCATGATGATTCTTTCAATGGCTTTGCAGATAAGGCTGGTTAGACTTATGGGTCGATAGTTCCCAGGGCCAGTTGATGGGCCCCCACTGTACAAGGGGATTACTGTTGCTGTTTTCCAGTCTGCCAGGACAAAACCAGGTATCAGGCAATGGTTGAAAAGAGTGCCAAGTGGTTTCACTAGATCTTGTTTTAGATTGTTTAGTAAGTAGCCTGAGATGTTATCTGGTCCCATAGAGGCTGTGTTTTTAGCCTTGGAGAGTGCTTATATGACCTGTTCTTTGGAGATACTCTGTACAGGACTGGTATCAAGAATGCTTTTGGATATGTCTGATGGAGACAGGGGGATGAACTTATTGCCAAATCTGTCAGCTAGCAGGTTGGCAATTTCCTCAGGTTCAGAGTGAGTGGTACCATCCACTATAAGTTTGGCACACAGTTGGGCATTCCTTTTTAGTCTTTGGACATAGCTAAAGAATGCTAATTAAGACTCATAGCTAGCCTTAGAGGACTTAAGAGATCTCATTTGCTTGTTCAACCTGTGTGGGGTATTCTTCCTCTGTTGAGCAAGTTCCCTCCTGTTCTTAGATATCAGTTTCTTTCTTTTGTTGTTTAGCTTATTTATATGGGTTCATATCAGAAGATCGAACGCTTAAAATAGCAAACACTGTTCTGCCGATCTGAAAACAATGAAAGCTGACAATGTCGAAGGCACGGAAGAGCGATTTATTTCCCCAGGGGAAAAAAAAAGTGCTGGGCCATTCTCAGGACTTTGCTATTTTCTCCACTGTGGTGTGATCTCGGAGTTGGTATATTTAAGTTGGGGATGATGTGGGGGGTGAATCCCCCACTTTATTTTGTTTGTACATTTTATTTTTTTTTTTTGGATCAGCAATTTTTTTGCCTGGGAAAAAATTCGCTGATCTGTGCATTTGACATTGTCAGCTTTCATGTTTTTCAGTTTAGCAGAAGAGCGTTCGCTATTTTAAGCATTCGCTCTTCTGATATAGACCCTATTTATACTTACAGTCCACCAGGGTGGCTTGTCTTCTTGGGAAGACCTGATTTTGTTCCTGTTGGTTACAGCCGAGTCAATGCATTTGTTTAAGTGGCTGTATAGCGCATTTGCATATTCCTCTGCACAGGAGTCATTGTTGGCTATGCTGGCAGAGACTTTGAAACTTTTTGTACCATCACTTAGTAAGCAATAGTTTGCTTTGAAGAAATGTTTTAGTTTTTTTTTTTTTTTTTTTTACAACTGTGGGGGTGTCAGGTTTGATTTTTACTACAAACGAGACAGACCTTACCAGGGTGGGAAAAACACAGTGGGTAGTGCAGTGACCCCCCCTATGTTGGTAAGCACTAGTTCTAGAATATTTGAGCTCCTTGTGGAAGTATGGACCAACTGTTCCAGGGCATTTTAATTAACAAAGTGCAGGAACCTTGTAGCAATTATGTCTGTGCTCATGTAAGTTGCCCAATTGATGGAAGGATAGTTGAAATCTCCCATGACCAAGGTGATTGGCTCTATACTGAGTGACTCTAGCAAGTCCAGGTAGGTGGTGTGCTTCTTCTGGTTCAGGGTAGGGGGCCTCTAGCTAGCAATTATGTGGAGGGGTATTTTATCTACAGTTAATTGGACCAGGGGTAGCTCAAGAGAGTCATACTGTTTCACCAGTCTTGAGGTGTATTTGGATTTAATTAAGATGGATACACCTCCACCTCTGGTTCTTTCACAATCATTTTGGGGTCTGAACGTATGTATGAAAGCCTTGTAGCCTTGTATGGTTGGGGTACTCTCAGTGGCCTTGAACCAAGTCTCAGTGCTTCCAGAGAGTGCAGTATACTGTTTAAGCTCATAGCATTAAGCAGCATGACCTTGAGATTGCCTTTAGTGGATTTATTTACATCAGAAGTTTTGTTGTTTGGACATTGCCTAAAAAAGACAATATGGGGGAGGCAAGCATCTTTTGCCAGTATCCAAAAGCTTTGAGGAGACAGGTGAAAGCCATCTCTGGCAAAGAAGCATGGACTGTCAACTATGTATTTCCAGTAGACAGATACTGGATCCCCCTGGAGTAACACCAGAAGCAAAGCCAATTATTGAAATCAATCATTTTTTGTCTATATTGTGGCATCATCCTAGGTGAAGGTAGAATGCTGCTTAGGGCTAGGGACATACCAGCCTGGGACACATAATCTGAGGGCTCGGTCATGTCTCTCTTCATATAGTCCAGAGAGGTATGTCTCAAGTCATTCACACCAACATGTACTATGAAAGAGTCCTAACTGTACTTGCTGCTGAGTGACTTGAGTGTGTGTGTGGGTGGGTGAGTTGATGAATCCTGGCACCTGACAGGCAGCTGACCCTGAACTTTTCCTTGTTCAACCTGGTGAGGGGGGCATCTGTGTGTCTCACTATTGAGTCCCCTAGGACCAGAACATTAGGTTTTGAGGTGTTTTACTTAGGGGCTTAATTGGTGAGACACTGATATGTGTGTTGTTATATGTAGTGGTGGATTCTGTTTGTGTACCAGTATGTGTATGTTGTTTGTGTTTGAGAGGTCGATGGTTTTTTGGTAGGCAATTAGTGAGTACCTCCACGTATGTGGGTTTATGTGTCTTGACGTTATCTTGTGTGGGAGGAGAATTGTGTGTGCTTACAACCTAATGTATTTCTTGTATACTGTTATGTGAGAGGACTGATTCTAATTTCATGGTATAGTTACATCTCTCACGTGCCATGTTTGTTTGCTTTAGGAGCAATTGGTTGTCAGTATACATGAGGCAATTACTACATTGCCTCAGGATGCCCACATCAATCAGGTTGGCTGGAGAAATGGTGGGAAACTTTCCATCCATTATGGCAGATATATATTGTTGTAAATATGGGGATGGGCTAGATGGAGCAGGGTTTGCTTGTGAGACTAACAAAGGTGGTTATTTTGTGGAGGGCTATGGATGGAAGACTGTGTCAATGCCACAGAATGCACAATTCAGTTGCTCACTCGGTAGAAGTGCAAACCTGGGTTGTGCACACAGAGGCAGTGAAGCTAAGGAGGGTTCTCTAACAGATATCAAGGGAAAATTGTGTTTCTAAGCATTTGCGTCTATACACAGCAGCACTAAACCCTTCAGCGAGGTGCACAGCTATGCACAAATGTGAGGTTTAAACACAAGTGAAGTTAAACAGTCTTAAGCACAAATTAACCAAAATGAAAGACCAAAACTGAGCCTTTTTCCAGCAATCCCTAACTCAGATGGGTCCTGGACTACACATTTCTGCCACAAGGGTGCAGGAGGGCCTTCTTTTTTTTCCCATAATAAATCTTTATTGTTATATTATTTTCAAACACAAATAAGAACAAAAATAACATATATTCACAAATCAAGCATTAACTAATATCACTAATAACCACACTCTATATACAATATTTACAAGAATGCTTCCATGTAATACAGTTAAATATAAAAAAGCATAAGAATAAATGCAAGTAATAGACAGTTGATTACTAAATTCTCTCCACACACATAAATAATTATTAATATTTCCAAGTTGAAAATACTATGCTAGTATAATATTAAAAATGTGTTCCCAAATTTTTGGATTATTAACATTTTTATTTTGTGGGTTTAATAGTAATTTATGAGCCAATATATGTTTTGTCGCTAGAACTGTAAAGTTCTGCCATGAAGTTTTAGATGGGTCTAACCAATTTGAAGCTATATAAAGCTTCATTAATAGAAAAATATTAATATATATAATAATTTGTGATTTAGGGATCTCTCTCGGGGGAATATGCAGAATCATAAATTTCCATGATAACGTTGTACTCTGGTAACCCACCTTTTGAAGTTGGATCTTAAGGGAATTCCAAAGTTTGAAAATACATTTACAACTCCAGAACATATGAAGAAGATCAGCTGGTTGATTCTTACAGTATGGACAAGTTGGTGAATTTTTGGGATTAAATTTATGCAGGGTAAGACATGTATAATATGTATTGTTCCAAATCATCAACTGGGTATATATTAATTTTTGAAGAGAAGTAGATTTGATGGTCAAGTCAATTGCTTTTAACATATTACTTCTATCTGTCAGTAAGATTTTTTCTTCCCAGTAGTTTGATAACAAAATTTTATCATGAAATTGAAATTCTTTAATTAATTGATTTGCTGTCGTGATATATTTAAGATCCTGTTGGAGAGCTTGCCACAACAAAGAGCATCTATTAATAGCCTCTTCTTCTGGTTTAAAACTTTTAAAATAGCTTATAGTGAGTTCTCTAATTTGCCTCAGAATAACCAGATAATTTTTAGGTAAGTTAAGTTCTTGTTTTATTTGGTTGGCCAAACTGTCAAGATGTTTATATATATCAATCAAAGTTAGATTAACTATCAATGGAAACTTGTTGAGATCAATTAGTTGATTATTCAATTTTAAATTAGGATTCTTATGAAAGGGTTGAAAAACCATCATATGTTGAACCAAATCTAATAAATGAAATAAATTATGTAAAGAGAGTATGTTCGTTTTGATGTGTTCAATAATCCCATAGAATTTCAATGTATCCTTACCTAAAAAAAGTATTGCTTTAGGACTGATATTTAACTTTAGAATATATTTATAATTCAGAACTACCCAAGGTGGTGTCCACTTAGTATTATTTATATCATAATTGGCAATTCTTAAAATTCTATTAGAATTTACAATTAAATAATACATTTCAAAATTAGGTAATTCCAGTCCTCCTCTATTTTTTGGGGTCATTAATTTATTATAAGATATCCTGGTTTTCTTTGGTTCCCAAATGAATTTAGCCAATTCTTTATGAATCCGTTTAAAAAACGACTTTGAAAGTAATAAATTGGCTGACCTAAAAATATACAGTAATCGTGGTAATATATTCATTTTGATAATTGAAACTTTTGCTAATATTGGCAGTCGTAAATTTTTCCATCTCCCAAAATCAGAAATTATTTGTTCCCAGATTGCTTTAATATTACTATTATAAAAGTCTTTATTATCAGTAGAGAACTCAATACCTAGATATTTAATATTTTCTTTAAATGATACCTGTCCCACTAAGGGCAATAATGAAAAGGGTTTAGGTGTCTTTAAAGGGAAGATATTGTTTTTTTTCAAGTTAATTTTATAATTAAACACTTTTGAGAACTCATTAACAGCCTTCAATAATTTTTCAGTATCTGATAATGGAGATGCACAATAAATGCTAAGATCGTCAGCAAAAGCTGCCATTAATATTTTAGTTCCATAAATTATTGGGACATTATGATAAACATTTTGTTTAATATATAAAAACAATGGTTCAAGATAGATATTAAATAATAAAGGGGACAAAGGGCAACCCTGGCGTGTTCCAGTCTTAATCTGTATTCTTTTAGAGAAGTTTTTATTAATATACAATGTAGTATAGGGATTACTATATAATATTTGTAACATTTGGACAAACTCATGTGATATATTAAAATATGGTAAAAGATCAAACAAGAAATTTGTATCAACCCTATCAAAGGCTTTCTGGGCATCAATTATAAGGGAATAAATATTTAAATTATTTTGCTTAGCATGCTCTAACATAGTATGTAGTGTGAGTGTATTATCACTGGTTTGTCTACCTGCCATAAAACCAGTCTGTTCTTTAGAAATGATATGAGTCATGATTCTCTTCAGTCTAGATGCTATAATAGAGGTTAGAATTTTCATGTCTACAGTTATTAATGATATCGGTCTATAATTATCCGGATTTTGAGGATCTGAATTGGCTTTATGTATAAAAATAGTTTTTGAGGCGTTAAGGTGTGGATCATTAATTTTATTCCTAATTATGTAGTTAAACACAACTGAAAGTATCTTACCGAAAATATCTGCAAATTTTTTATAAAATTCCACTGTCAAGCCATCAGGACCTGGTGATTTTATGTGATTTCATATGCTGAATTACATATACTATTTCTTCTTCAGATATTGGTTTAACCAAGTCATTTTGAATGTCCTCTCCTATTGTTGGAAACTTAATTGACTGAGGAGGGCCTTCTTAATGTAGGATGGCTGGTTCTAGTGCTCAAGTAATGCCAAACAGGCTAGATTCATCAATTCTGAATCTAGCCTATGCTATTAAATACAGAAATATTAGAAACTCAAAGTGCAGAAAAAAACAGTCACAGCAGTAAAAAACGCAAAAATGAAGCAGCAATTAAGCAAAATACAGTTTAAAAAGTGCAATGCAAGCCTAAAATATATTTATTTTTTGTTGCACACAGTGGATGCCTTGGATTTAGTTCAATTCACTCCAGATCTCAAGTTTAAGCAGAAAATAGCTATCAGTAAATGGTAGGCAATTCCTCAATACTGTCCATTTCTACCAAACTAGCTTTACAGAAAGTTGGAAAGTGCAAATCCATGGTTCAAGATGCCTGCAATGTGGCTAAAGGAGGGATAATCAGATTCTGAATGGATTTACTGGAGTGTTATTTGTCTAAAAGAAAACATGTTTTTCATTTTCTGTTTAATCCCTGAGGGCTGTAGTTAGTCAATCATAACAAGCATTAGTTTTGTTGTTCTTGTTATTGAAAATGCATGGCAATACAACATGTGCTGTTCTGCTAACTTTTTAACTGAATTAGAGCAACCTGGTACTGAAGACTCTCCACTGTTAAGAAACTGCTTCCTGTAGTCTTAAATACAGAGTTCAAATTCTTCTACGTCCATTTCTCTATAGTGTGACTTTGAGTATACAATGCTTCTTGGTTGTCCATGAAAAGGGGCACTTTGTCCAGTTGGTATATCTGGTTAACAAATAGGTAAATATAATAAAATAATGTTTTAAATTTGTTATTTTGGGGGGCTTTGAGCTCCCCTTATTTTTGGCTTGGTCCAGACTTCTTGAACAAGAAAGATGAGAGGTTATTTTGGACTGTTATTTGTAAAATGTGTGGCTTTCTGGCAAATTGTTGTGGATTACATTCACTAAGAAATGGCAGACATGAGTTTTCAGACTTTGTATCCTTCAAAAACTGTGTGCTAATGCAAAGCTTGCTATTTTATCAAATTTCTAAGTATATAAGAGAAATATTTAAAATCCATTCTTGATTTAAGTCTTTTTTATAATCATCTTTATTGAATTTTCGCTATGACATAGATAATCATACATTTATATGAATGAAAACAAACCATATTGACATACCTTTGCTTACAAACATTATACATCACATATGGGGCCGGATTTACGAAAGCTTGCACGGAGTGCAAGAAGAGTGTAGGAGCTCACGGAGGCAATCTGTCTGCCGTGCGATCCAGGTGCAGCCAGCAGGGGCATGCATGAGAGCTGCTAAAGCTATTCTTGCACGGACAGCATCATGGTATGCAAATTACCTCATTTGCTGCTAAAAGCAATGCAAATGAGGTAAATTTGCAATCCAAGAAACACTAACCTGTCCGTGGAAGATTAGTGTTATTTGCAGAAATGTACTCCGTTGGTAACAGAGTAGCGTTCTGCAAATAGCTAAACGGAGCTATGACAGCTCCAAATAAAGAATGCATACAGTTGAGGAAGCATGCCAATGGCCAAATATAAGGCCATTGGCATTTATAAATGTTTAAAATTATTAAAATCTAACTTTTTTTTCCCCGATCTCCGATGTTTAAGCGTAGCGCAGCACCACGCAAATGTACGGTGCTTTAAAAAACAAGAAAATAATTTAAAAATAGCCAAAATAGCCATTTTCACTAAAAAGCTTATCCTGCCATGCAGGTGAATGGCAGGTTGAAGACAACATGGCCACTGAGTATTGGTTGCTAGGGGGGGAGTTCAGCGTGAGAGATGTAACCACGCATTAGTAGGCAATCCTATGCAAATGAGGATAAGGATAGTGAATCCCAATTTCTCCCAGCATGTAAGCCATGTCCCAAGAGTGTAAGTGTAGGAGTAGGTGAGTAGTAGAGTAGAATATAGATAACATCATGAGGGTGTGTGTCAGAAAGGCTGTAAGCTTATTGGAGCACAGTGTCTTGTGTTTGCCCTGACTTGGTCAGGATTGCAAGAGGCGTGTCTACAGTTGTCCTTTTTGAAAACTAGAAACCAAAGGTGTACGTTGTGAATATATCTGAAATTTCTTGCAAACTTGCACACAGTGTGTGAGTGCGTGTGCGTGTGTGTGCGCTCATGTGTGCTCATTTGCGCGGCGCTGCCCTGGGCGGAAACATAAAGGGAAAAGGAAGGAAAAGAAGTAGTAGGAAGTTAACCAAGGAGAACTAGCAGAGCTGCCAGGTGAAATATATCAGAATCAGCCAATTGCATAGGTAGCAGACTAGCCTAGCCCAGCCCAGCAGTTTAAACTTTGCAAACAGCATTCTTCCCTGTTTTTCCAAAGAATTCTGCAATGCTGCAGTATACAAAGAGGGAAAGCTTATAAACTTTAAAGTCAGACAAAATGTTAGGGGCTGCTCTTGCTATCATAAACCAACATGTGCAAGGTGCTGAGGGTGGTGATGTTGTGAATGCTGCTGAGCAACCCACAGTGAGGAAACGGAGAAGAGTGTACAGACCCAGAGTAACCTACCAGGGGCTACATGAGCTGGAGATAGTGGAGCACTATAGGGTGGACAGAGACGTCCAGCAGCAAATTGTTGAGCTGTGTCAGCCACACCTCACACACAGAACCAACAGAGGGGAACCCATCCTAGTGGATACCAAGGTATGTGTTGGCCTAAGAATACTAGCTACAGGTACCTTCCAGAGACCAACTGGTGATATGATGGGGATTTCACAGGCATCAGCATCCAGGGTACTACACCAGTTCCAGGATACCATGTCAGCACATGTCGGTGAGCACGTATATTTCCCCAATTCCCGTGAGGCATTGGCCAGCAATATGCAGCTTTTCCACCAAATAGAAGAATTCCCTGAGGTAGTGGATGCAATAGACTGCATGCACATACACATCAAAGCACCACCCGGTGAGTGGGGTAGGGTCTACATCAACTGCTAGGGCTTCCCCTCCATCAACTGCCAGGTCATGTGTGATGCCCAGGGCATAATAATGAATGTGTGTGCTGGCTGCCCTGGATGTTATCACGATTCCCACATCTGGCATTTGACGCAGCTGTACCAGAGATTTGCCAATGGGGACATCCTTGATGGTCACCTAGTGGGGGATGCTGGATACGCACTGGAGCCGTGGCTGATGACACCCATCAGAAATGCACACACACACCTGAACAAGAACTTCATAATGAGGCACATGCACAAACAAGAAACATAATTGAGTGTGTGTTTGGGATGCTCAAGTCATGGTTCCGGTGCCTGGGCACATCTGGTGGAGCCTTGCAGTACTCACCAACTACATGTAGCCAAATTGTCATGTTATGCGCCATGCTACACAATATGATCCTGTGGAAACAGCTGCAGCAGGAACAACATGGGGCAGGGCCAAACAGTCCCCCACCATTGCCAAGGCCTGCACAGGCACAGCGTGACTCGGAGGAACAACCTGAGCCTGCCCCAGCAGGCAGAAAGAGGCATGCCCAGTATGCCCTGGCCTTGGCAAAGATGCAACGCATAGCACATACACTGACTCAGTATGAACCCTGGAAATGACACCTCTCTCTGACTCGCACATACAGTAAAAGGGATGCCTAACTTGACACTACCTGTTTTCAAACATGTATAGGGAGTGTAATATGTGCATCCGGCATAGGCAGCCCTGCAGCACAACCTGAGGCATGAGTCCCTATTTTAAGCAATATAAAGCACTGCTAAGCAAATTTTACCAGTATTGAGCATATTTAAATACAATTGCGTGTAGCTGCACACCGCACTAACCACTGCAATGTCAGGCAGCGTTGGGCAATGTTGGGCAGTGTTGGGCAAAGTCGGGCAAAGTCGAGCAAAGTCAGGTAAATACACTCACACCTGCTTTACTGTTCCTTAACCAGTCAGGTCTGCCCACCAGGAAAATAAAAAGCAGTGACAGGGCTCGAACTCAGGATACTGGGCACTATAGTCATAGTACTGGACCACTAAGCCATGACAGCATTTCACTGGTACAGACACAACTTAAGTCACTCACACATACCAGTTGGGGGGGGTCACATACCTAACAGTTACAGCCAGCAGGACAATTGTAGACAAACACAAACACAAACAAATGCTGTATCCTGCCCTCTGAAGAGGCATATGAGTAACCTCCCCCAGGCCTATGCAGACAGATAACAGCAGGGCAGGTAGTGTGATGTGGGTTGGGTAGGCTATGAAGTCACAAACTAATATGCATGTAATTGGAAGCTAAGGTCTGTAGTAAAGTGGTATGCCTCAAGCCAGTATGATAGGCAACAGTACAGACTGAAATGGAGTACCTGACATAGCAGTGCAGGCCTAGCAAATGTGTACAAGTGTCAGGTGTACCCCTCATCCTATGTACACTCACAGTAACAATCAGGTGTGCCCCCCCGGGTAGAAATGTACAAATAATAGCTGTCCCCCCTGTATGTAGAAATGTTGATAAGTCTATGCAAATTGACTCATGGAAACCCTGCAGGCACAGCATGATTCCTGTCGATGTACAACACAAAGGTGAGCCCTGAAGTAAAAAACAACTTGAGTTTTCACACACATATAGTATATATGCCCATAGTGGGCATGCTCACACACTTAAACAAATTTAGCAAATTTCAGTCAGCAACATACTGAAAGGTCATACTGGACATGCTCACACACTTAAACAAATGAAGCAAATGTCAGTCAACAGCATACTGAAAGGTCATACTGGGCATGCTCACACACTTAGGCCATGTCTGAGTACAGCAGTGGGCCGCACATGTCTGACAGTTGCAGTTCTTAGTCCAGACACTTGTCACTATTCACCAATCCTGCCTTGCGCACACAGTGATATGAAAACAGACCCATATAATATATTGGACCCCTGTCATAATCAAACTATGTACTACAAGTACTGAAGTTGTTCAAAGAAAGTGAAAATGCAAAGAAGATCAATAAATCTCCGATCAGTATCATCAAAAAACAATGAGCACTCCTAACATTATCCAAGCCATGTTCTGGCAAAAATATTGCCAAAGAGTCCATAGAGAACCATGAAGCATTCTTTCACTATGTCATAAATATCAATGTAAACTCATATATGTTCTGAGTCAGTGCAATGTGTAAATGAATAAATGTACATGACTGACATTGCCAACAATTTGTCAGACAGGTTCATATTTACCCCCTCTCACTGACAAAAGGGCCCATTACCATACCTGGAGATTGTGAAAACACAGAAATCACATATACAATGGTTAAACAGCTCTATCCAAACCTAAAAACACAGCATCTATGGGATGACATGGTTTCCCTGGCCATGTCATATGTGAACTCCAAAACAAACAGACCCTGTACCTGAACAGTCTGTTGAGACTCACCCGCTGTACAGGATATGAAACTGTTGAATGGGTTACAGCAATGTTTGGCACACTCCACAAGTGTCGGTGCACAACAGACCATGGGAACTATAGTCTTATAAGCCTAATAAGCCTGATCTGCAAGGCCATGGAGTCCATCATTATGGAACTCATAAACAGAGCTATTGGGAGCCTACAAACACACAACCCTACCCATTGTGGTTTGGTCAGGGACAGATCATGGTTCCTAAACTTGCTAGACAGTTTTCAAGTCAGTCACCCAGGACATACATTAATGAAATGAGCTCCACACGGCCTACACAGACCTTGAAAAGCCCTTTTCCAACATCCCACACACATGTCGTATCCACAAAATCAACAACCTGTGCATAAACACATATGTCATCTGATGGATTGCCAACTGAGGCACAGATAGATCCTACAAGGTAAGAATTGTGGTCTCCTGTTCAAGCTGGTAACAACTGCTGTTCCCCATGGCTCGGTCCTGGGACCCCTCCTGTCTGGTGTATACTTTTCAGAAATACACACGAGGGCTATGTTTAGCAAGGTTTGTGCATGACTGCAAAATGGTTGTCATAATCAATGTTTGGGGCAACAGAGACATTCTTAAAAAGGGTCACAGTCAGACAGATGTGGTGTCAAAATTATGGCCTCAAGCTACAGTCATACAAATACCACATAGGTGCCAACACCCTAAATATTGAGGTAATAATAAGGGATCTATGGACACATGTGGATAGTCATCTCTACTTCCAGAAACACATTCACAAAGTGGTTAGAAAATCATGCTATGTGTTCCCACAAATTGCCAAGGTGTTTGCATGTAGGTCAAAGGAGATTCCCTCTACTCATCAGTCATCAGACCCATCAGAGAGTATCACGGTACACTTGCAATGAATCTGACTAGGCATCTTCAGCAGCTGGAAAGACCACTGAAGTACCTCAACAAGAGGATTACTGGCCTCAAACAGTTGCCCCATGCAACAAGACTGAATTTAACTCAATCTGTACTCTGTTGCATACTGTCTACTCAGGCAATCTCTGCCCAACAGACAGGTCCATGTCCAATGCAGAACTGATGTACATGCGCTATCTGAAGTAAACCCAAGCTCACTGTGCTACGTGCTCTAGGGATATCATCATCACAACAATAAATAGAACATGTTGGAGGGATATATTACTAACTCACAAACTTCCCTTGCTTTGGAACAGGCTCCCAACCTACATTAAGCTGAGTCCCTAACTGACACTCTTCCAGAGGAGCCTTGATTAGTGTATGTGAAAGTGAACTGTCACATCATGGGTCACTTCATCAGCTCTACTACACAGAGGCCTAGGGAACTAACCCCATGTATGTTGATAGCTGCACACTCTGGCCATACTAATATATGCCTTCAGACAGATAGCCTACTACCTACCTATGTACCTATATATATATATATATATATATATATATATATATATATATATATATATATATAGGGGGAACACAGTATAATAAGCCAAAGATGGATGGGCAGAGATGTGTGTAAGAGGGTGACCATGACAGGGAGCCATCCAGGACTGTCCCACCCAGCACACATCCCAACGGCACAAAAGACATGAGGTGCACATCTCACCCACTGTATATAACAGCCACCAGTATCTGTAAGCATTACAGTGTATGTGGTCCATGTGCCTGCTGTACAACATGACTGTACAATGAAGTACACATCTACTATCTGTAGACATGTACCTGTCACGTAGGTTCATAGGTATGTAGTAGACTATCTTCACAAAGACATATATTAGCCTAGGCAAGTTGTGCAGCTTTCACCATCTCATTGGGTAGTCTCCCAAACCCTAGTTCTAATAGTTAGTAGCCTAAGCCCCTTTCTAGTGGGGCTGCTGATGTGATGCCTAGCATGAATTGTCTGTTTCCCATCCACTCATCAAGGTTCCTATTGAAGAATGTCAGCGAGGGGCTCTGTCTGATGTACATTGGGACTCTGTTCCACAGTAAGGCAAGTGTCTGGGATGGTACTCTATCCCACCAGCATGTTGTATTCATTGTTGTGATGAGGTTCATATCCCTGGAGTGTGTAGTGTGACTCAATTTTGTTATCCGTAGATGGAGCATGTTCAACAGTTATGTGTTGGACATGGCTCTGTATGTTAGGCAGAGTGTGCCTCTGAGTAGGTGGTACGCAATGGAGAACAGATTTAGTTTTACCAGTTGTGTTGCATAACACAACTGTTTGAGGCCAGTAATCCCCTTGGTGAGGTATCTCTATGGTCTCTACACCTGCTGGATATGCTTAATTGAGTACATCCAAAATGGTGCATTGTACTCAATGATGGGTCTGATGACTTAAGAGTAGAGGGCCACCACTACCTCTTTTGATCCTGATGCAAACCCTTTGTTGATTAGGTGGGCCACATAGGATTTCCCAATCACTTTGGCAACATGGTTGTCAAAGGAAAGATGACTATCTACTTGTGTCACCAAATCCCTTATTACCTTGTCAGTTTTAAGGGGATAACACCTATGCGGTAGTTTGTGGGTACTTTGTTTTCACCAAAGGGGATTACTATGCATTCTTCCACAATGAGCTTGAGGCCATGATTCTGACACCACACATCTGTCTCATAGAGTCCCTTCTGGAGAATATTTATGTCATCTGGAGAATCTATTATGGCAAACACTTTACAGTTCCAAGCAAACTTAGTCAACCACAACCCTCCTGTGTTGGCATGTACTTTTGAGAAGTCTATACCAAATATGAGGGACCCCAGGACTGAACTCTGGGGGACACCAGTTGTTACCGGTGTAGAGTCTGACATGTAGCCAGCAACTCTTAATTTGTGGAATCTGTGAGCCAGTTTGCAATCCATCTTGTGATGTATGGATTCATGCCCAGGTTGGTGAGTTCATCTATGTTACCTGACTGGGGAATGGTGTCAAAGACCTTAGCGAGGTATAGGTAGGCTGTGTGGAGCTCATTTCAATCATCTGTAGCCTGGGTAACTGTCTCAAAGAAATCCACCCAGTTCAGGAGGCGTGATCTGCATTTGACAAAGCCAAACTGGGTGTGCTCAACTATGTGAAGGTTCCCAATGTCTTTATTGTTGACTTCCATTATGATTGGCTCCATTGCCTTGCAGATCAGACTTGTCAGGTTCATAGAGCATGAATGCCAAGGGTCTTTTGTGGCCCCACCCCTGTGGAGTGGGAAGAACATTGCTGTGCAACATTCTATGGGTACATATCCTGTAGAGAGCATGTAGAGAGAGGTGTAGGTATCCTTGATGAATATGGATACATCCCCACCCTGTGCTATGATCCAGGTTCTGATGCTGGAAGGTATGGAATGAGTAGTATCCTGGTAGTGCTGGTGTGCTCTCTGGAGCCTTGAACTAGGTTTCTCTTACTGCACAGATATCAGTATCCTCCATACTGAGAAGTGCCTCGGGTGTGTGCATCTGGAGGCTGAGATTTCTGGCAATGAGTAGCATTTAGCTCACTTTGTGGTTAGTTGTGTTGGTTATGGGGTTTGGTTTGTCCTGAGTGACCGGTGTTCCACACCTGAAGTCAATACTTCATTGGTCCGATCTGACCATAAGCTAATTACTCTACATATCCACATTCTGCCCCCACCCCTATTAAGGAAACCATGTTAAAAAATATCTCCCAAGACTACTTCATGATTCTTAAGACAGAAGTGGTGAACTTCAGGACACCCATGCAGATGGACAATACAGTTATGACTACTGAATCCTACACAATTGCACTTTATAAGCACTTATATGAGTGCATGGATCGTGCTATCCCAAACAGAAACAAGATGCTATCCTCCAAGAAAAGGAAGCCAATCTGGTGGTCCCCTGCCATAAACAAACTGCACAACAGAAGGAAGAAACTGTTGCAAAAGAGGGTAAAATCCATGAGTGAAGGAGCTCCCTGGTCAGCCTCAGTAAGAAGCTGTGATCCCTGATAAAATCCTCCAAAGCTAGTTATAATAACAAAATCACCACTGATTCTAAAGACAATCACAAAGCATTCTATAGCTATGTCAAGAATCACAATGGTAACACTCAGATCTGTCTGAGTTACAGCACAATAGCACTAAATATACAGACCCAGCTGATATTGCCAACATCCTGGCAGATAGGATCAGTGCTAACTTTACCCCCCTCTCACCTATGAAAGAGCCCATCTCTATACCCGAAGAATGCAAAGTTGCTGTCATCACGGCTGCACAGGTAAAAACCACTCTCCAAAGCCAGGAACACAGCATCCACGGGACCAGATAACATCCCAGGCTGCATTCTACATGAACTACAGAACGAACTAGCACCACACCTAAGTACCGTGTTCAGTCATAGCCTCACCTCTGGCTTTGTGCCTGCTGAATGGCGCACAGCAACGGTTATCCCACTACACAAGGGGGAAGCCACCATGGACCCGAGGAACTAGCACCCCATTAGCCTGATGAGCCTGGTCTGCAAGGCCAGGGAACGTATCATCATGGAACTTATAAACAAAGACATTGGCAATCTCCAAACTCTGGACCACAACCATTTTGGGTTTGTAAAAGGCAGATCATGTCTCCTAAACCTGATAGACTTCTTTGAAGCAGTCACCAAAGCCGTAGACAAAGGTAAGGTGGTTCACACAGCCTATCTAGATCTTGCCAAGGCTTTCGACACCATCCCCCACTCTGGAATTATAGATAAACTCACTAAACTACATATAAATCCCTATGTCACAAGATGGGTTACCAACTGGCTCACTGACAGAACCCGCACTGTGAAAGTAGCAGACTCCAAGTCCGACTTCAGACCAGTGACAAATGGAGTACCACAGGGTTCAGTCCTGCATCCTGTCCTGTTTGGTATCTACTTCCCTGAAGTACAGGCTAACACAGAAGGTCTTTGGCTAATGAAGTTCCCAGATGACTGCAAACTAGGAGCCATAATCGAAACTACTAACAATGTGGACATCCTACAAAAGGGCCTCACTGAGACAGATGCCTGGTGTCAAAGCCATGGCCTCAAGCTCAATGCCAAAAAGTGCATTGTCATCCCCTTTGGTAAAAACTCTGTACCCATGAACTACAACATAGGCGGTAGTATACTTAACACTGAAAGTGTGATAAGAGACCTTGGGACACAGGTGGTCAGTAGACTCTCCTTTGATAATCACATTGCCACAGTAGTCAGGAAATCCTTCTATGTGGCACACCTCATCACAAAAGGTTTCTCATGCAGAAAAAAAGAGGCCATTGTTCCTCTCTACTCATCACTCATTAGATCCATTATAGAGTACAATGCACCTTTTGGTATGTACCTCACAAGACATCTACAACAACTGGAAAGCCTGCAGAAATACCTCACAAAGAGGATTAGCGGCCTCAAATACATGCCCTACACAGGCTGTCTCAAAACACTTCAGCTTTACTCTGTCGCATATCGGCTACTCAGAGGTAATCTCTGCCTAACATACAAAGCTATGTCAAACACAGAGTTGTTGGACATGCTCCACTTAAAAAAATCCCAATCTCTCCGAGCTTTGGCCCCAAAACCCAGACCGAAATACAAAAGGAGGGGGTGTATCCATTTTCATAAAGGATACCCACACCTCCAGGTTAGTGGCACAGCACGAGGCCTTGGAGACCATCCAAGTGCAACTAACAGTGGGCAAAGCTGCTTATCAGATTGTAGCCTGCTACAGATCACCTACCTTGTCTCAGGACCCTCACTCAGCATTCCTGAGAACACTGGAAAATATAAAGGTCCTACCAAACACCATGATATTATGGTGTATCCATTTTCATAAAGGATACCCACACCTCCAGATTAGTGGCACAGCACGAGGCCTTGGAGACCATCAAAGTGCAACTAACAGTGGGCAAAGCTGCTTATCAGATTGTAGCCTGCTACAGATCACCTACCTTGTCTCAGGATCCTCACTCAGCATTCCTGAGAACACTGGAAAATATAAAGGTCCTACCAAACACCATGATATTAGGAGATTTCAACTACCCAAACATTGACTGGGAGAATTACTCAAGTACAAACTCCTTTTCCCAATGCTTCCTAGAGTTTATAAACTCAAACGCCCTTGCACAGCTGGTCACCATGCCCACTAGAGGTGACAACATACTGGACCTGATCATCACCAACATGGGGGATCAGTGTTCCACACCAGTGGTAAACCCCTTGCTGGTAAGATCAGATCATAAAGTAATCACACTGGACATCCACATCCAGATCCCACCCCCAGTCAAGGAAACCTCTGTGAAAAACTTTTCAAAAGCAAACTTCACACTTCTCAAGACCAAAGAGGAAAGTTTCAAAACCCCCTTGCTACAGGATAATGCTATCCAATCTGCAGAATCCTTTACAAGTGCATTATATGAGCATCTACAGGGAGGCATGGATCGAGCCATCCCAAGTAAAACCAAGACTCACTCCTCCAAAAAAAGGAAACCAGTCTGGTGGTCCTTGGCTATAAATAAGCTATACAACAGAAGGAGGAAACTACTACATGATAGAGCAAAATTCCAAAAAGGAAAGGCATCACTGATCATTATTAGCAAGAAACTACGAGCACTCATAAAGTCATCCAAGGCCAGTTTCTAAAGAAAAATTGCCAAGGAATCTATAGATAACCACAAAGCCTTCTTTAGCTATATCAACCATTTAGGTGGCAACTCTCAGATATGCTTTGAGCTACTGCAAAATGGCAAAAAATACACTGAACCAACTGACATTGCCAACATCCTGGCGGACAAGTTTAGTGCAAGCTTCAGCCCCCCCAACCCTCAAAAGGGCCTGTGTCCATCCCAGAAGAATTCAGAGCCCCAGACATCATGGACATGCAGGTAAAAATAGCCCTCTCCAAAGCTAAGAACACAGCATCAGTGGGACTGGATGGTGTCCCAGGCTGCGTCTTACACAAGCTCTAAAAGGAACTAAACCCTCACCTAAATTCATTGTTCAGACTCAGCCTTACCACAGGCTATGTACCCAAAGAATGATATACAGCAACAGTCATCCCACTCCACAAAGTTGGGGACCACAACAGAAACTGGGAACTATCGCCCTATAAGCCTGACTAGCCTGGTCTGCAAAGCTATGGAGCGAATTATCATGGAACTCATAAACAGAGACATTGGGAACCTCCAGACACTGGACCCTTCCCAATTCAGCTTTGTTAAAGGCAGATCCTGCCTCCTAATCCTAGTTGACTTCTTTGAAACAGTTACCAAGGCCATAGATGAAGGGAAGGTAGTCCACACAACCTACCTGGACCTCACTAAGGTCTTTGACACCATTCCCCACTCTGGCATCATAAACAAGCTTACCAGCTTGAACATTAACCCCTATGTCATGAGATGGGTGGCCAACTGGCTCACAGATAGAACACACATGGTCAGAGTTGCAGGTGCCATGTCCGACTCTAAACCAGTCACAAGTGGCATCACACAAGTCTCAGTCCTGGGACCCCTCCTGTTCAGTATATGCTTCTCTGAGGTACAGGCAAGCACGGGAGGACAATGGCTGACCAAGTTTGCAGATGACTGCAAACTGGGGGCCATAATCGACTCTCTGGCTGACACAGACATCCTCCAGAAGGGTCTTACAGAGACAGATACCTGGTGTCAAAACCATGGCCTCAAGCTGAATGCCAAAAAATGCATAGTCATCCCCTTTGGAAAAAACAAGTGCCCACGAATTACCACATAGGTAGTAATCCACTAGGTACAGAAAATGTAATTAGGGACTTGGGGACCCAGGTAGATAGTAACCTCTCCTTTGATAATCACATTGCCAAAGTGGTTAGATATTCCTTCTATGTAGCCCACCTAATCACGAAAGGGTTCACCTCTAGATCAAGAGAGGTCATTGTGCCCCTCTACTCATCACTCATTAGGCCCATAATACAGTACAATGCCCCATTTGGTATGTACCTTAATTGGCACATGCAACAGCTGGTAAGATCACAGAAGTACCTCACCAAGAGGATCATAGGCCTCAAAAAGATGCCCTATACAGCTTGACTAAAGAAACTCCAGCTCTACTTGGTTGCTTACTGCCTGCTCAGAGGATCTATGCCTGATGTATAAGGCCATGTCCAACCCGGAATTAATGGATATGCTCCACCTCAAGAAAAACAAATCTCTCAGAGCCACACACTTCAGTGAATTAAACCTCAGCAAAGCAATAAACAGGACATGCTGGAGGGATAGATTCCTGTCCCAGAGACTTCCCTCGCTCTGGAATAGAATCCCAGTTGATGTTAGGCAGAGCCCTCACAGACTGTCTTCAAGAGGAATCTTGACGAGTGGATGGGAAATTGTAAATTTACCCCTGGGATCACTTCATGCCCTTGGGCAGATAGCCTAGTACCTACCTATGAACCTATGAACCTACACGCTCTAGGGACCTAAACTTTGTCACCACAATAAACAGAACATGCCAGAGGGATAGATTCTGGTCCCAGAGACTTCACATACTCCAGAATAAACTACCTATCTATATCAAACAAAGCTCCTCATTAGCACTCTTCAAGAAAAATCTTGATGATTGGATGGGAAATATGAAATTCACCCTGGGGATCACTTCTGAGACTCTGCTCGACAGTGGCACAGAAAAATAAATTTCTTGGGTGGCAAAAGCCAGGGTACCTTTTTCGCTGGGCTTGTATAGGCCCCAGGGCCAATAGCCTAGTACCTACCTATGAACCTATGAACCTTTGAGCCTTGCCTAAAAAAAGGTAATATGGGGACAGCAAGAGCCTTGGCCAGTTTTCAGACGCATAGGGGCGACAGGTGCAAACCATCTTTAGCGAAGCAACAAGGCTTGTCTATCATGTCATCACAGGCAGACAGAGACTGGATCCCCTTTGAATGACACCAGAAGCTCAGCCAATTGTTGAAGTTTATCATCTTTCTGTTATATTGCAGTATCATGTAGGTGAAGGTAAGATGCCACTCAAGGTTTGACCCTGTGTGTGCCAGCATGTGGTGCATCAACCCATATATGATATGGTCATGGCATATGCATACAATACATTCACAAAACACCTAGTATGATAAGCCTGCTGAGATTAGCAAATGTGAAAAAAACCTTTGTGCAGACTGTCAGAAAGTAATGTCTGTATTGCACCCTGTAACTCCATATTGCTTGCTGAAGTGTAAAGATGTACTTAGTTTGGATTAAGAACACCGCACTTGCCAACTGTGTGTGTGTGTGTGTGTGTGTGTGTGTGTGTGTGTGTGTGTGTGTGTGTGTGTGTGTGTGTGTGTGTGCGTGTGTGTGCGTGTGTGTGTGTATGTGTCTGTCTCTCCCTGGGGAGCGAGCAACCTTTTTGGAGACTACTCACACCCCTTAAAAGTGGTATACTCATCTTTGTCAAGTCTCATGATGGCACCATCCTACAAATATATCTGTGAAAAGGTGAAATCTTAGTAATGTGTATAGCATGTCATATAAATGTGTACTGCTGTAGTATCATACTGTAGTTATGTAAGGGTTTGAATCCAGCACTTGCCAACTGTGTGTGTGTTTCCCTGCGGAGGAGCAGCCGTTTTGGAGACTACTCACACACCTTAAAAATGGTATACTCATCTTTGCCAAGTCTGATGATGTCACCATCCTACAAATATACCTGTGGAAATGTGAAACCCCAGTAATGTGTGTAGTGCGTCGTGTAAATGTGTATTGCTGTCGTATCATAATGTACCTTAGGTAAAGGTTTGTATCCTGCACTTGCCAACTGTGTGCGTGTGTCTCACTGAGGAGGGGCAACCTTTTAGACTACTCACACACCTTAAAAGTGGTATTCTCATCTTTGACAAGAATGATGATGTCACCATCCTACAAATACACCTGTGGAAAGGTCACATCCTAGTGATGTGTATAGTGCATCGTATAAATGCATACTGCTGCATTATTATTAGGTAGGTAGGTGTTTGAATCCAGCACTTGCCTACTGTGTGTGTCTCCCTGGGAATAAGCAGCCTTTTTGGAAACTACTCACACCCCTTAAAAGTGGTATACTCATGTTTGTCAAGTCTGATGATGTCACCAACCTACAAATATACTGTGGAAAGATGAAATCTCAGTAATGTGCATACTGCGTTGTGTAAATGCATACTACTGTAGTATCATAATGCAGTTAGGAAAGAGTTTGAATCTCGCACTTGCTGACACTGTGTGTCTGTGCTCCAGGTGTGTGACACTGTTGGCCAATGTGGAGTGGGTTTTGATTTTTCTATTGTATGACATATCATAATGACAACTGTATGTGCATTACACATGTAAGGTAGCTGTGGGGCAAATCCATATACATACACGTGACCTCAAGTATTTCATAGGTGGGTACTCTGCTTTCTCCATGAATGCATGTGTTATATTTGCCAGAGCATGCTGGCGCTTTCCAGACCTTAGGTCACTTCTGTATGCTTGTGACAAGCTTGGCCACTGCAGTGATCCCTGGGCTATGGCTTCCATTTCATATCCACTCATCACAGTTTCTATTGAAGAGTGTGAGTGAGGGTTTGTGCTTGAGGTATATTTGAAACCTGTTCCAAAGCAAGCAAGGTCTGGCAAAGATGACTAATCATTATAGGTGTGCAACAACCTCTGTGGATCTGCATGCAAGCCCTTTATTGCTTATGTGCGCCACAGAGGGATTTCCAAAATCCTTTGGTAATGTGATTATCAAAGGAGAGATGACTTAACACATAGCTCTATGTATACATTAGTACCTGTTCCACATTTTGGGGGATACTACCTATGTGGTACTCTGGGGATACTTTGTTTTCTAAAAGTGGATAACTATGCTTTCTTAGGCTTATAGCTTTACAGCATGTGTTTGACACCAGGTATCTGTCTGTATGATACCCTTTTGGAGGATGTGTGTGTCATCTGGAGAATAAAGTATAGCCCACAGTATGCATTGTCATCAGACATGGGCAGACATATCACTACTGTGTTTGCTTGTACCTAAGAAAGCTATATGCCAAACAGGAGTGGTCCCAGGACTGAGTGTAGGTGAATACAACTTGTTACTGCCATAGAATAGTACATGGAGGCTGCAAATGTTACTGTGTGTCCTACATCTGTGCGTCAGTTGTCAAGCCATCATCTAACAATTGTTTATGGTCAGTCTGTTGAGGTTATGTATAATACCAGTATGTGGGATGGGTATGAATTGCTGGTGAGCTATAGCTTGGCTGTGTTGACCTCCCCTTCCTCACCTATAGCCTTGTTGACTGGCTTGAAATTTACTAGGTGTAGGAGCCATGATCTGGCCTTTAGAGAACTTAAGTGGGTATGGTGCAGTGTTTGCAGGTTCATAATGTCTCTGTTAATAAGTTCCATAATGCTGTGCTCCATAGCCTTCCAGATAACATTGGTCTGGCTTATAGGGTGAGAGTTTCCAGGACCTGTTGTAGTTCTACCCTTTATCATTTTATGTTAACATTTGCACTGGGTGTGACAAGGGTGGACATGTTTAAGAATAAGTATATTAGAGGGTCAGGCCAGGTTTGAAGGTTAGTAGACCATGCCAGATAGGCAGGATTAAATTGGTTTACATGTGCTGAGGAGGGATGCAGAATATATTGTGAAATAGATGCTAAGGATGAAGCTGCCAGGTAACAGGAAAAGAGGAATGCCTAAGATGAGGTTTATGGCTGTAGTGAGAGAGGACATGCAGGTGGATGGTGTGATAGCGCAAGATGTAGAGGCCAGGAAGAAATGATGTACTGTGGTGACCCCTAATGGGAGCATCCGAAAGGAGAAGGAGAAGAAGAAGATGTTGTAGCTCAGCCCTTGTGGACTGTGAAAACCATTACCGTGTGTCATTCCACAAGTATGTAACCTGTAAAGAGGCTGCATCTGGACAGAGCATTTAGGTGAGTGGTGACTTCATATGTCAGCTTGTGTATGACACAGCCAGGGACACTGTCCACTACCATTGCCACTGTGGTGTGTACTTTGTTAAAGAGATGTTTTAACTAGAGTATCTGTGAATCATCAAGTTTTACATTCTTCAGGTCTGGAAATGTGGCCCTTGTGTAATGACAGGGTGGTGAAATCTGCATTCAAACTGTCTGACAAGGAATTGGTAATGTCAGTCAGATAAGTGTACTTTGTGACCATTTACATTAACTGTGATCAGATCTGAGATTTCCCCTGTAGACTATGAACAACACTGAAGAAAGCTTTAGTGTTGTCTTTGGAATCCTTGCCATTTTGTATTTTGAAGCTTGCCTTGTATGTTTGTTGAGGGATTGTATTTTCCCAATGATACTGACCAGAGAGGTTATCCCTTCTTGTTATGTAACTCTTTTGGTACAACTTCACACCTTCTATTATATATTTAGTTTACGGCAGGAGTCCATGAGACTAATGTACTTTTACTGTATAAGTGAGAATTTCTTGTGTTTGTGATAGCATGGTCCATGCAACCCTGTAGGTGAACAGTGTGCATTAATAAAGGATTATGCAGCTGGGACAGTGTTAACCTTAGTAATGAAAACCAATGACAGATAGCAACAACAGCATCACCCACAGCACAGTGTCAACCTGTGTCATACACACACATGTGTACTCAAGTTCCAAAATGTGTGTAGTACAATGCATACTGGCCACCAATAGAAAGTATGGAGTGTTAACACTGGCCAATACAGGGCATGTCACCCTGCCCATGTGTCCAATATGCACGTACATGCAGACAGTGCACCTCCACCATGTTCACAAATGTACACCTGCAGACCTGTGCTGCACACACCCCACACTTACTCTCCACTGTATAACACATGCTGACACAACTACATACATCAGCCAAGTGGCACATGGGCAAACAAAACACAATTAGAATAAACACTGGTGGAAACAATACAACATTGTTAATTACAGCTTTAATGCATCATGCCTGCTCAGCTATGCCTTCAAGGATATCATTACACTTTACTGCTGACAACATGCTACACATTCAACCATTGCTATAATTTATTAAAGTCACCCTGTGCATCAGCACCATGTTAGCCTGTTTCTACATCAATGTTACAGATGACAGGAGGTGGCACAGGTTTCATCATATGCACAGGGTGTGTAGTTGGTTTTCCAGTGGCCTACACTGATCCATACAATCTCCATGTGTGTGTGTATGTGTGTGTGTGTGTGTGTGTGTGTGTGTGTGTGTGTGTGTGTGTGTGTGTGTGTGTGTGTGTGTGTTTGAGGGCCATGAGTACTGTTATGGGCCAATGTTGATGTAATGTGTGCGGTTATGTGTTTGCCCTAGGTTTCTTATTTATGTGTGTGTCTGCATGCACACAGTTCCACCATGTGGCTGCCATATACGGGGATTTGTGAGACAGCTACAGACTGTACCTGGCAGGCTTTACAGATCACCGTCTCTGGCCGTGGATACGGAACCTGTGCATGACAGGGGTGCTACAGACAGTATCAGGTACTAATCCAGACTGGGTACTATCCGAAGAGGTTGACATATGTCTACTGGATCCAGGTCCCTGCTGGGACTGGCCAGAGCCACGTGCACGTGGTCTTCTAGGACGGTCTATGGAGAGCCCTCCCCAACATTGCTGGGGCTGGTACTGGCACTATGGGAGTGGCTGTGACTTGCTGGATGTCCACGGCGACCTCCAGCTGCTAATGTTGCTGGCATACAGCCATGTCGAAGTCTCAACCATCCTGCACTGTCCTGACACATGGACATGACATTGTGGAGGACATCCAATGTCTCACCCCAATGTCTATCAATGAACTCAATGTAATTACATATGACACCTGCTAGGTCATGGATACTGTCATTTACAGAGGTGTTATGAGCCCTCTGTGCCCTTAGACCCTGTCTGGTGTACTGGTCCATTCATGTCTGTGCCTCCATGACAGCCTGGAACATGCGTGTGGTAGAAAGAGGTGTGGCATGTCTGCCAGGGGCATGATGACCAGTAGTGCCCTGATGAGAACCCCTGGGCATCTGCCTATGTGGTACCATTCCAGACATCTGGCTATGGCTGCTGTGTCCTGGTACATGTGCCATAGATACCACACTGTCCTGGCCAGTGCCAGCCGTACACTGTCCCTCAGCTAAGGGCAATGGTGATGATGGATGTACAGGCAGTATGACTGTGTGCATGGATGGTGTGGAGACTTGTGTACTGTCAATTGGTAGCCCAACAACAGACCCTGATAAACCTGCCTGTGCCTCAACACACCTATCCTCATGATCACTGTCTGTCTCAGTGACATCAGGTTCCCTGCTGTACTGAACCAGCCTGACCTCGGCACCTGTGACAGGAAAACAAGAATCACACTTTAAGACCTGAATATGATGTCAGACCACATGCACACATGCACACATGCTCACATGCGCACATGTGCACATGCACACATCCACACATGCACACGTGCACACATGTACACATGTACACATCCATCACAATGAGTGTAAGGTCCATTAAATGTATTACTATTATACTACACAACTTGTTAATGGCAAACCCGTGTCCAAAATATGTGCACAATTGGGAATATAGGTTGCATACTGCTGTAGTACACTATGAATGTTGCTAGATACGCAGTTATATGTTTTACCACACATATGTCAAAGTACATGTTACAGACATACCCACACACACATCAGACATAATTACAGGACACAAAGGTATGACAACCCAGATAAGCTTTCAGTGTGTACTATACAGTACTGTGTGTCAATACTTATACAACCTTAATCTAGAGAAATGTAATTTGTGATGAATACGGGGACCACACAAAACAGTGGATGCAAGCAATGTGGACATACACCATACTTTGCTGTACAGGCCCAGAGCTTCAAGTAGTACTACAGTACACACAGGATTTGGATTCAACATCAGTACCAATCAATAATCACAGATGTAGTGCTTTAGCCTCCAATGACACACCCTAGTTAAAACCAAGGGACTTAATCACACTGTATGCTATTGTTCTGCCTAGCAACAGAATGCACAGCTTTTGCTAGGATCAAAGCAAGGACCCATAATACCATGACATAAACAGTTTCACACTAAGTTATCCCACAGATACATATCGTTGACGTATTCACAAACACATTGACCATCACAGTCAAGTTAACTGTACAGAGAATCTATTGCAACAAGTAGATGTAGGTGTGTATGAGTATATATAACCCTATATATATATATATATATATATATATATATATATATATATATACATATACACATCCATTGGTGTACATATACATATATCTGTAGGCACATATACATTTCACCTTTCATAGTGAGAATATCAATTATACAAAGGATTTGTGGTGTACAGTAATGTAATAAAATCACACAGTCTTGGGATAAATGCATTGAAGGTGTTCACAGCCCAGGTAGCTTTAGCAGGCCTCACTGGCTTCAGCATTACAAACTGAACAAACCACCCACAGTGTTTAACCACCACATGTCATATACTAGCACTGTATGCTGTCTTGTTTGTCACACACTAAAACCTGCATACAAATATGCACATACTGACCTTCACCAACATATATATCTCCACCCTTTACAAACAGTTGCAATATGTCCCCTGCTCTATGCACATATACAGATGTGAATATATATGACACATATATATTTCTCCGTATGTGTGTGGCATACACACACAAGGTCCACAATGTTGTAAGTCCCTGGACCTCACAGCTGAACTGTTGGGCCTTGCTGCAACACAAACAGGTGTCACATATGAACACACACTAACATTAGTGGGGGTATATATGGCTACAAATGCTAGATAAGCATACTAGACTGCTACAGCAGTTGCCAATGCTAAGCTACACTTTAATATGACTATCATGCATGTGTTGTTCTGTCACACCCATGTTTATATAATGTCAGCGCTAATCCCCCCAACAGCCATTGGCCACATTACTGTACAGACACAGATAACACGGATCAGATCTTCGACATTTAATGCTGAGCTACACATTTCACAGGTATGTCCCACTGCCCACAGGTACACACTGTATTGTCCATAGCAGTAGTTAAGCAGAACATCTATGCATAAATAAGTACTGCTGCCACATATGAATGGTTCACATTATGTAGACTATTCTTCAATAACATCTACTACATGCCAGTAAATACATATATGTCACATACCTTTCCTTTGTATGATTTGGTAATATTTATTTTTCTTTTTCCTTTTCTCTGTCTCTCTCTCTCTCTCTCTCTCTCTCTCTCTCTCTGTCAGTCTCTGCAATAGAGTGATTGAGTTTGTTGGCAGAGATTGCAGCCTGCTTTTGTAGGTATTTGCACATGAGCATGTGATGGCCTCTGCACCAATTAGTGGCCACCACTTGCTAATTGCATGCAGCCTGCTGTTTAGTAATTGCAGTAATCACTGTCATACCAACCCAGTACTATAATTTGCTAACTCAGGTAGGCGTGGCCCTTTCAGCTTTCCAAAATGGAAATCATCCTTGTTTGCTGTGGACATCATTGTTTAAGACAGAAGGTTGGTATAGTTCTTATATCAGAAGCCAGGGGTGTAGCCAGAGATTTACATTTTGTACTCAGACCTAATGTTGCTGCTTCCAGTACCAACTTGTCAGTGTAGAAATGTACTCACCCCTCAAAATGCTATCCCAAGATACATGGAAAGATGTACTTTATTTTCAACTTTTACAATTACCTGCCATACAAAGCTAGTTATTGAGATGTATTCCTTTGGCACAAGAATTGTTTGTGAACTGCTATACTGTGAATATTCATTTACTCAGTTCTAAACTGTTTGTGCTTTTTTAGTGTTGACATTAGCACAAGCTGCTCAGAAAAACTGGACACATATCAGTACTGGGAGTATGCTTACCTACATCCTTGGTAGACCCTGCACATACAGGTATATTCTACATTTGGGTTGGGGTGCAGAAGTACAGACAGCGTAAGTATTATTGTGTGGATTTTATCTTGCTGGACTTACAGGGTTGCTGTGTACATGTTAGTTTATCAAGGCAAGTAGTCTGTCTGCGTAACTCCCAACTGTGAACCTATCCGCATGGTAGCCAGAGAACAGTCTGTTATTTTTTGTCTGTGCACCACACAGGTCTTTTCAGCAATAGAGCAATGGCATTGTTACAGTTGGTTGCTACCAGTACATGGTGACATCCATTTGTATTTTAGTGTTGTATTCGTACATAAGGGTATGCTTCCGAAACTCCTTCCAAAGCTATTTGCACGGTGTGTAACAGCAGAAAGGCTTATGTGCCTCTGTGTTTCTGCCTCTGCCAGACCTCTCAAACACTCAGGTACATATTTGAACAGACTCAGGGAAAAGTAAGGAAAAAGTCAGGGACACATTTAAAATGTTAGTGCCATTAAGTTGAAACATTGAGAGAATCAGAGCATATGAATTAATACACCTTTTCTGAAGTAAAAGAAGTGTCTAACTCTTAATTATTGTCATTATTCATTAAGTGTAATTCACCACCTTTCTGGCCAAAATCAGTAATTTTAGGAGGGATTTAGAGGGACAGAGCTAAAATTTGTGTCAAAATCAGGGACATCCCTGAAAATTAGGGACAGAGGTATGGCCTCTGCCCTAAACAGATATGCCAGTGTTTGTCCTGCTGTGATACTGTGTGGGGTTGAAAAGTGATGATGTAACATTATTTCCTGCTAGAATGGCTGTTTCTCTTATCACAGTCATGTAATGTAATCCCACAACAACTGTGGGTAAAGATCCACAGAACAAGTTGTGTGGTATGGCATTCCTATTTTTCCTTTACATTCACTCATGCTGATGCATGATATATTTATTTCAGCACCAACTTGTTGTATATTTACTGTGGCTTAGTGGTACTTCATGTTGTATAGTGTGTACAAGGTCCGGGGTTTGAGACTGACAGAAGTGTTTTATTTTGCTCCTGAGCAGAACAAGGGCCCTCACATACAGAGTGACTAAGGCACTTTTAAGCAGTTGTAAGCGGGTTTGCATGGGTTTGTGTGATGCTTAGCAATGCTTAGCTAAGCACAAGCAAGCGCATACTCGCGCAAACCCGCTAACTACTGCTTAATAGTGCTTACTCCCACTAACGGCCGTGCTCATTTCTTTGAAAGAAAAGAAAAATGGGGAGATAGGAAAGTGGTGAAAAGGGGGCACAAAGAGGGAAAGGCAGTATGGAAAGTAGCTCGGGATGTGCAGGACAGCTGCCCATTTCTTTAACAGCAACAGCTGTGCATATGAAGTAAATTTGGATGTAGATATGAAACCTTCATGTTGTAATGCCAATTAAATTACATTTTATGTGTCCAGTGGACATGTGTGCAAAATGGGCAGCTATGTATGGGGCGTAATGGGTTTTTTGGGAGCAGATTGCCCTTTTTTTTCAGGTGAGAGTGGAATGAGGGTTAGGGGAAGTAGGTATATTTGGGGAGGTAGGTTGGGGAGGTAAACAAACAAGACAAACAAGATGCATACAGGGGCAATATATGACACGTGGTGGGTGAACACCTTTGACGGGGAGGGATGTTTGGAAATCGCAAGCCCATGAGCCCACAGATGGAAACAGTGGTACTGAGGTCCCCACCCATGGGCAGTCACCACTGCACCTTCACAGCCCAGAGGGTGGCTGTGCTGGGGGCTGTGTAGGAGGGGCAGGCTGACCCGGGAGTTGTGCCACTCATGTCTCAAGCTGGCATAGATGTTCTGCAACAGAACGTTTAATCTCTCTACGCACCACAGCCCAGACAATTCGAAGGGTGATAGGTGGCCCTCCTCCACCCACGCTTGCACGGGGGGGTGAGCCCCATCTCCTGCAGTGCTTTCACCCAAAGGTGGCAGAGGGCCAATGGAGAAGGAGGTCCCAGGCTGGGCACCAGACCTGCTGGTGCCAGGTGCCATGGCCAGCTGAGGTGGGACAGGTGGCTCCGCTGGGACTGGTCTTCCCATAAAAACTATATTTTGGAGGGTTTAATAAAGATATGGGTTAGTAACAGTCAACAGCATTCCCAATTAGTTATAACAGCATGCAGAAGTATTCCCATTAACCCAACACACCAGATTTTCAATAGTTGAAAAGCAAGCATAACACATGCACATATAGAACAATAGTGGACATTACAACAGCATGCAGGTTGAATTGATGGCAACAGGCCACCAATATTGTGGTATTTTAACAGGGCACATGCATAGAAATAAATGCAAATATTTATAAACCAATAGGACATATGTCCCAACAAATGTTTTGAGATTAGACATTCCGACATGAGGTGTGGAATTGCATTTTTTATGCACATACAGTAGGGTGGAAAAGGATAGCTCAATTAACAACTTATATATCCTTTTAGTTTTCACTACATTCCTATTAACTGCAGTTATATGTCCCTTACATGTATTATTACACTACCCAATGTCCTTATATTGTGCAATTGGATTTTGCTAGATCATTATATACATGAGCTGTATCTTACATACAAACTGTTCAAGATGCAGATGTTACTGCTACATATTTTGAGAGTTGCTCACACACACTACTGCTAATATGTTACACTGGCAGCTCTATTTTCATATAATTATCTAGATATGTTCAGGTGAAAGTATCAGTTATATGTTAACAGCTCTCTACATTTCTGGCAGCACACTGATATTTCTGGGGAACAAAATACCAAGCTACTCATGTGTCAGATTAACCTGTACATGCTGGGCATGAACCAACAGTTGAGGGCTGTAAATATGCATAAAAGCTACTGGCACTCCCTTCATCCACGTTATATGGGCCTACCCAAGTGTGGGTTAACACTGCTTAATACAACAGTACTATTTGTAAAATGCAACAGTACAACAACATATCAAAAAAAATGACACAGACCCACTCCAGGAATTATAGATTTATTAAAGGATTATTACACCTTTATTTATTGGGTTAAAACACTTTTTGAAGGCTCTCTCATTTATTTTATATAACAGTGCAAGCAGAATAATTACCAACCTGCCTGATGATGCAGTCTTTCCAACCTATCTTCATGGGCTTGCTGATTCATAGCCCGGACACCTGCAGCTGTGAAGTAAATGCAGTGATATTGAGACATACCTATCCATAGTATAGACAAGCATAGTAATTCTTAACTACTTAATACAATGGCTACTTACTCAGTACTGGGGCATTAGGCATTGCACGGGACTCCTGGATCCACTGGTCCAGTTGATCCTCTTTATGTTGCTTCAGGTCAGAATAATGGTGCCTGACCTGCTCACCAGTCCGAGGAATGTCAGTGGCACTGGTGAGATCATAAGCTAGACTGTTCCAGGCCTCTGTTTTATATTGGGTGCCCTGGTACTGGCCCTGCAGGAGTCTTTCCTCATGATTGTGGACAAGGAGCCAAACCACTACTTTGGTCTCCTCAATGCCCCAGCGTTGCACTCAAAATCGAGTGCCTTCTCCAACACCGGCCATGCTGACTGCAGAAGGGAGCTACAACCAGTTATGGCAAGTATTCCCACCTGTGGAGCTTAAATATGCCTCATTTCTCACACTTATTTGTGATTGGCCAGTTTTGAAAAAACTCAACTGTAGGCACACCTGCTTAGCTGATGTTAGCAATGTTTAATATTCCATTGATAAATATGTGTCTGTTGAAAGTGCATGGTTATGAAATGCTGTCATAGCTTAGTGGTTATGTACTGTGACTATAGTGCACAGTATTCTGAGTTCGAGCCCTGTCATTGCTTTTTATTTTCCTATTGGCCAGACCTGAATGGTTAAGGTACAGAAAAGGAGGTGTGGCCGTGTTTAGCCGACTTTGCTCAACTTTGCCCGACTTTGCCCAATGTTGCCCAACGTTGCTTGACATTGCTCAATGTTGCCCGACATTCCCTGACGTTGTGCTGGTTAGCGCATTGCACAGCTACACGTGCTGGTTAGCGCTGTGCGCGGCTACGCGCAAATATGTTGTATTTGCGCTGGTTAGTGCGGTGCGCAGCTACCCACAAATACATTGCGCTTGTTAACGCGCTGCTCAGCTATGAGCAATTGGTTTTAAATATGCTAAATACTGCTAAAATGTGCTTAGCAGTGCTTTATATTGCTTAAAATAAGTTATTAATGCCTCAGAATGCATAACCATTTCACCTTTATATATATATATATATATATATATATATATATATATATATATATATATATATATATATATATATATATATATATATATATATATGTATGTATATGTATATATATATATATATATATATATATATATATATATATATATATATAATATATAATATATATATATATATATATATATATATATGTATATAAGTTTGTTCACTACTACATATAACATTTGAATGCTTTTTACAAAACTTATACATGATAAATGTCAGGAAATATTTTTGTATACAGATTTCCAACATAAAATGGAATGTGCAGTAGTGGGACTCGAACCGGGAATGCCTCCTCTTTGTGCGAAGGTTCTAACGACTACGCTATCGCTATTTTGCTTAATTTGCATATTTTTTTCTTATTATCCTCTTCGGTGTCTAAGCTGCTAACTGTAGCTAAGCAATGGGCAATCCCACACAAACACGTGCAAATACAGGCAGCTATATCAGAAATAAAAAAAATAAATTTCTTTTAATTTTTAATTTTGTACGAGGTTTAACATATGGGGGAGTGTAGTGTTACAATGTACACATGTGAGCGGACTCACTCGTGTAACTCAACATTTCTTGGGTTTTGTCAGTGCAGGGGTGTGGATTTTTGGACTGCTCGGCAGTCTGACATGCCCCCCTACACTCGTCCATGCTCTGTGTAAGCTTTAGAGCTGAGGCAGCGTACCCTCATTAATATGCATGGCGCACTGCCGTCATACTCTTAGACTGGCATTTCTGTGTAAGACTAATCTAGTCTTACATGGAAGATTAGTAAATCCTGGGGATAGTCTTTGTCATTTCATCATTACATTGCTCACTGAATTCCTGCCTTCCCTTAAACTTCATTTTCCCTCCCTTTGTCTCTGATTCTTGATCTAAGAAGTTAATAGGATAGAGAGGCATTGCAATGGGTTGTGCAGAATGATACTTACAGCAGTGAGATGATATTTCTGTGTTATTATTTGCGAGTGTAATCATTCACTTGATTGCAAGCAGATATCTGAGATATACAGTCATACCAGTCATACAAGGGATATAATCAATGTGTGTGTGTGTGCGTGTGTGTGTGTGTGTGTGTGTGTGTGTGTGTGTGTGTGTGTGTGTGTGTGTGTGTGTGTGTGTGTGTGTGTGTGTAAATACTTGGTTCCTGCATCCCAGAGTAGTTTGGTGTAAGGGAAAGATTCAATTGTAATAAACAGAAACATCATCAAATGAGACATTCTCTTTGGTTACAATCTTTGGCCTCTTTTTTTTTTTTGTCAACAGAGTGTTTACTCTTTGGCTATAAATAAGCTGGACAGCATGAAGTCTATGAGTTTAATGTCAATATTTTAACTTTGAATGCATTTTAATTTAGCCTGTTTTTGCAGGCACATGTGAAATTCACTGTGTTGGATATAGCAGGTTGTTTGGTACGTAAAGCTAGGAGCTATTAATTGACACAGCTTTTGTCTACTGTGTGATTCTAAGTAACTTTGCCACCAAGTGTTCCTGGGCTGCTTGTGAAAAGGGGCGCCTGGGTCCATCCAGTGGGCTGTACCAGACTGTTAGCAAACGCATTACACATTTGTCTTTTGAATTCCTGCAATCTTCACTATACTATTTAACTACAAATCCCAGCACAACTTGTGGTTTAATGGGCTGCCAAATGCATTTCCAGTAAGTATGAGATTCAAGGAAAGAGCAGTTTACTGTTTCTCACATTAAGTCTATGAGAGTGTTCTGTTTTGTTTTGTTTAGAAAATGTTTGTCAGTATTTCTGCTGTAAAATTTGATCTAAAAATTGTAAACAAAATATAAATCTCTGTGCTAATTTTATAAAAGTAAACAAGAAAATAGTATGCACACTGACGGGGTTGAAGAGTGTTCTATGGTAACTGGGAAGTGACAGACAAGTGGTGGGATATTGGTATGGCTGACAGCAGCTTAGGGCTCCATTTGACCACAGTCTGGCTCTGTTTTCTCTAGAGGCATTATGTTGCAGCAGTATGGCATTATCAGCCATTCATGGTAACAGGGAAGACATAAATTGATGAACAAATAAGATGTATGTGTCCTGCAGGCATGTAAGCCCATCCCAGGAAAAGCAGTATGATGTATGCACATTGACTTGTGGGCTGTTGAACAAAAACTGTCCCAATATATATAGCTATGCTTTATTCACTGCACTAAATAATTAATTCATTCATTAATAGCCTGAATTGTGTAATGAAGTCCAAACATGTTGCACTTTGCTACTGTATTTTTGCAGTATCTTCTTTACAGCTGCCAGCAACTGTAAAGGAGTTGACATTATCAGGTCAGTATAGCCTGCATATTCGGAGTGTTGGTCAGAACCATCTGATCTTCAGCATCCATTATGCAGTCATTGTTGCATATTACTGGGATGCAGTCTTCTCTACAAGAACAGATTGTAAAATATTTCTGCACTTAGTTAAAACTGGGACTGTGTCTGGCAGTTAAGGCAGAAGATCAAAGCTCTAATGTATGAGCTGCTTCCTATGCTAAGGGTGGAGGGGTTGAATCTTTCCACCTTCATTTACCTTGAGCAAGTCATTTAACCAGACAGTGCTTTGGGGTGATTGGGAATTTGGGCTAGGCTCTTTAATGGGCTCCTGTACTGCATACCTAGTAACTCATTATGAGCCTGTGACTGTTTTTTTTTTTTTTACCAGCCATTTCCTATCGCATAACTGATTTTGTTTTATTTATTTAGTTATTTTTATTAATGACAATGGATATTGGTGGATTATAATGCTGTTTGAGTGGCCTTTTTTAGTTGAAATGTTCTGAAATGGGTATATTTGTCATTATTAGTTAATAAATTTAATTTCACTGCTTATTGGTCGAAATGTTCAAAACTATAAATGTAAAACACACTGTATATTTCTGTATTAAACAACATAATACAATTTAAAACAATCAGGAAGGAGAGTTCAGAAGAATACATGCATTCATGTGTGATCCTAAAATGTGTGTGGGGATCCCATGGTTTGAAAACAGCCCAGAATCCAAGGTAAACTTAATCTGCCACTGAATAAGATGCCTGTTCTTTCTCAACATTTGTGTCAGCTCCAGGGCTGTTCTTGAGTAAACCTCCTTTACTACATACTGTCTCCTGTTCATTTTCCCAGAGCTCAGCAAAGTTTGTTGTCCTAGCCCGTGCAACAGAAGTGTTTCACTTGTATCAGGTACCATCCAGGGAAAACTAATTACTATTTATTGCTAAATCACACTTGCTTAAGATATTTTAACTGATCACTATTGTTTCCTGCTTTTATTTGTGCATTTCACTGTATTTTTGTAAAAAAAAATGTTCTTTTTCTCACTGTTACTGCTGTGTGCCTGTCTTGAAATCACCTTTAGCAATAGATTTCCATCTAGTTGTTTAAATTGGTTTGTGGTAGCATTGCACTTGTGGGTCTCTTCTATGTTTTGATCGTAGAAGGATTGGGTTTATTTATCCTCTGTCAGGAGGTGTTTGCCTGGCCTATCTGAGTTGGAAAACACACAAAAGGGGCTCATAGTGTACTCATTTTATTGTCACATTAGGTAGATTTCTGATTTTTCTGTGCTGCTATAAATTCAGTGTTTGCCCAAAGACACTCACAGCACAGCAGCAGTTAGCAGTGCCCTGTACAGCAGCAATCACTTGGAAATGCATAATAGTATCCTTTGGGAAGTCATCCATCCCTGGGAACTATTATACTGACAATACACCCCTTAGAGATGACCCAGTAGTCAGGGACTTAAGGACCCACATAGATAGTAATCTAGTCTTTAACCATCACGTTTCTACAGTGGTGAGGAAATCATTCTATGTTGCACAACTTATAAACAAAGGTATGGCATCTAAGTCCAAGGAAGTCATTGTTCCACTGCATTTGGCATTCATCAGTCCTATCATTGAGTACAATGCCCCCTTTGGTATGTACCTAACCAGGCATATCCAACAACTGGAGTGTCCACAGAGGTTCCTCACTAAAAGAATACATGTATAAGTAAAATGTCCTATGCGGACCGCCTCAAGGCCATATCCCTGTATTCTGTCTCCTACAGGCTTTTGAGGGGAAATCTATGCCTGGCATACAGGGCATTGTCAGACACAACTCTGATGGACCTCCTGCATATCCACAAAACAAATAGCACCAGAATTACCTTTTCTAAAGACTTAAACCTTGCCTGTGATATAAATAGGACCTGCTGGAGAGACAGGTATGTATCCCAGAGACTACCTTGTTTATGGAACAGGCTCCCCATCCATGTGAAGCAGAGCTCCTCCCTAACCCAATTCAAGTGTAACTTGGACAATTGGAAATTCATCTCTGGTTTGGCACCTATGTCTCTAATGGACACAGGCAACCTGTAAATGGTTCAGCTACCAGGCCCCTGCTTTTACTTATCCAGGCTATCAGAACTTGTCAGAGATTTGGGATGCTTGGCTAGGCTTAAACAGGCCCTTGTGGTCATTAGCCTAGTAAACACCTATGAACCTATGAAAGCAAAGTTTACATATAGAACAGTCCATAAAACTGCCTGTAAAGCAGCAAATTTAGAGCAAATACCTTGTCCACTGACAAGCTTAGAACAGCTAGCTGGGCATCAAGTGGAAATACTTATAGATTTAGTAGAATTCGGTATTGTGCAACCATCAATGTTAGCAGAATTTAGTACTACTTAGCATAATCTGCCCCAATAAGGTGCCCTTATTAGTCTTCACCAACAAAATGTCCTTGATGGCATTCAAAACCAAATGCAACACTCCCTTGTATTTCAGCAATTAAAGGACTGGATAGCATGGATGTGCAAATTCTTAAATTCTCTGTAGCCAGCTTGTTGGATACAGGCATTTTGAGAAAATGTAGCAATTGTCTCATGTTTACTGGCAACCACTTAATCCTTAAAGAAACAGACACGGTATGTGTTTGAGGGAAGCCTTCTAGCTTGTTTTTTTTTTTTTCTTGTAACTAGCCAGTTTTCTAGTTTCAGCACTCAAATCTGTTTCTTTGATCTCAGCACTTGTTCAGAAAAAAAAAAAAAAAAAAAAAAAAATTTCATCTGCTTTTACTGTACTTGTGTTTTTACCTACTTCTTTTTACTTTTGCATCATCTTAAAATACTCAATTGTATTTATTACTGCTTGGTGTAACTCATTCTAAGCCTTTTGGTTTAAACACTTGGGCTTCGGACCAGTTAGTTGTTTTGCACTGAGAGGTTTGTGGTCTGCACTGTTGTGGCAGAACAGGTAGCTTACATCCTTCTAGGTTGAGAACTGCTGATTGAGGGCTCAGTGTCTGTTATTCTAAAAGTGTATTAATTCTGGTTTAAGCACTTGGGCTTTCAAGCCAGTTATTTTACATTAAGAGGGTTCGTGGTCTGCACTCTTGTGGGAGGAGAGGCTGGACTCTGCCCTTCTGAGCTGGGAATTTCTGGTTAAAGGCTTATAGTGCATGCATATCTGAACTGTTTCTTACTGAAGTTGGTGCCTTGTTTGCTGTGGCATAGACTGGATTCGGGCCTGCTGGATCTAGCTTTGTTTGTGTAACTTGAGCACTAATCCAGACATTCTCTAAAGTATTCAATGGTATTTATTACTGCTTGGTTGTAACTTGATTAAAGTGTAGCTATCATTCAAGTCTTTTGGATTAAGCACTTGGGCTTCAGACCAGTTGTTTTACATTAGGAAGGTTTGTGGCAAGCACTGTGGTGGCAGGACAGGTAGCTTTCATCCTTCTAAGTTGGGAACTGCTGATTGAGAGCCCAGTGTCCAAGTGTATTAGTTCTGGTTTAGGCACTTGGGCTTCAGGCCAGTTATTTTACATTAAGAAGGTTCGTGGACTGCACTCTTGTGGGAGAAGAGGCTGGACTCTGCCCTTCTGAGCTGGGAATTTTCTGGTTAAAGGTTTATAGTGTCTGAATATTTGAACTGTATCTTACTGAAATTGGTTCACCTTGTTTGCTCTAGCATAGACTAGATCCAGGCCTACTGAATCTAGCTTTGTTTATATACTTGTTGTCTGTTTGCTTGTTATTTCCCTGGAAGCTAATTCACCTAATACGCAACTTCTCAGCCCTTCTGTGGATCACTAGTGATATCTGCATTGCTTACTGTACTTATTTCCTTGTTTCACTTGAAAGAAAGTTACTGTTTGTCGTTTTGCATTTAGTTACTTGTATCACATTGCACTCAAGTTACCTGGCACTTGCTCACTAAAGCAATTATATAAGTCAGCACTAAAAATTAAAAGCACTACACCCTCACTCCCCACTGGCCCTTGTTTTCAATTAAGGATTTCCCAATATTATTCTAGCATGTCCAAAGGTCAGTTGTCAATCTCCTCTCCGGTCCAGCTGGTGAATCTGGGAATCTTGAGGCAATGTTATAACTGCCTCATGTACACAGACAACCCTCTCCTCCTCCCACATAACACAAATACTTGAGAGATGCAGCTATTTAGCCAAACTGGAGGCTGAGCTCTCTCAACTCAGGACTGGCAAGACCAGACAGGAGGAGAAGGCAACTACACACACCACAAAACCAGCCTCACATAATGCTACCACTCCACTGAATCAAACACATAAACACACAAAGACATACTCGGAGGCTCTGAGTAAAATTTACCTAAACAGCAGAGGCCTCCAAAGCAGACACCCAAACAACTGCTACCTCAAGACACCCCACAAGCAACACATAAACCACAAAAGCAGTGTGCAAAGCAGTCACAGCCCTTAAGGCCAAATACAACACCAAACATACTTGTCATAGGTGACTCCATAGTCAGACACACTGACGTCCCACTCACCAGGCTGAACAAGGAGAGGGTCACAGTAAGCTGCCTATCGGGCGCTAGAATCCGCCACATAACACAAGCACTCGGGTCACTCCACAGCAAGTACAAATATGACACAGTCATTGTCCATGCTGGTGTGAACGACCTGAGACGCACCTCCTGGACTGCATGAAAAGAGACATAGAGGAGCTCTCTGATTATGTAGCCCAGGCAGGTATGACCCTAACCCTGAGCAGTATCCTTCCTTCACCAAGAATGATGCCACAATATAGAGACAAGATGATCAGCTTTAACAATTGGCTTAATGTCTGGTGTCATTCAAAGGGGATCCAGTGTCTGTCTGCCTGGGATGACATGCTTGACAAGCCACGCTGCTTCAAGGGACGGCTTGCACCTGTCACCCTGGGATTCCGGATATTGGCTAAGGCTCTTGCCACCCCCATAGTGCCTTTTTAGGCAAGGCTCAAATTCTAAACCTACCACCCTAGAAAACAAAAATGGGAAGAAATTGAGGGTAATGCTGCTCAATGCCAGAAGTCTAAATCTCAAAATGCACGACTCGAGGCCCTTCTCAGTATGGAGAACATCGATGTCTGTGCTGTAACTGAAACCTGGTTCAAGGCTCCTGAGAGCACCCGGCACTATTAGGTTTTACCTCATATCATGCGTTCCGGCCCCAAAACCCGGACCACTCCACAAAAGGAGGGGTGTATCCATATTCATAAAGGATACTCACACCTCCAGGTTGGTGGCAACGCATGAAGCTTGAAACCATCCAGGTGCAACTAACAATAGGCAAAACTGCTCTACAAATTGTAGCATGCTACAGGCCACCCTCTCAAACTCAGGAACCCCACACAGCCTTCCTGAAGACACTGGAGGGTATAAATGTATCTCCAAACACCATCATATTGGGTGACTTCAACTACCCGAATATAGACTGGGAACATTACTCAAGCCCTAACTTTCTAGCCCAACGGTTCCTGGAGTTCATAAATTCAAATGCCATGGAACAGCTAGTCACTGTTCCCACGAGAGTAGAAAATATACTAGATCTCATTGTCACAAACATGGGGACAAAATGCTCCACACGGAAGTATATCCCTCATTGGTGAGATCTGATCATAAAGTAATCTCACTGGGAATCCACATCCCCCACCCCAAACAAAAGACCATAGTGAAGAACTTCTCTAAAGCAAACTTCACACTACTCAAGACTGGTGTGGTATCCTTCAAGGCCCCTGAGTCAGAGGAAACCACAACCCAAGCTGGAAGCCCTTACAAATGCCTTCTATGAACACCTCCAGGACTGCATGGATCAGGCAATCCCAAATAAAACCAAGACTCTTTCCACAAAGGGCAAACATCCAGTCTGGTGGACCCCAGCCATTAACAAACTTTACAATAAGAGGAGAAAGCTATTACATGATAGAACAAAATCCATAAAGGAAGTCACCCCTGATCATTATTAGTAAAAAATACGAGCACTCATAAAATCAACTAAGGCCAATTTTGAGAGAAAAATTGCCATGGATTCAAAGGACAATCATAAGGCCTTTTTCAGCTATGTTAGGAACCTGGGTGGAAACTCACAGATATGCTCAGAATTAGTCCAAAATGATACAAAAATCACTGAACCCACAGACATTGCCAACATACTGGCAGACAGGTTCAGTGCAAACTTCACCCCTCTCCCCTAAAGGAGAGATAACTATCCCAGCCGAGTGTAGCCTCCGGACATCTCAAATGCGCAGGTGAAAGCTGCTCTCTCTAAAGCTAAAAACACAGCATCAATGGGACCGGATGGTGTCCCCGGCTGTGTGCTACACGAGCTAAATGAGGAATTAAACCCGCATAAGGCAGCTGTTTAATCTCAGCCTTACCACAGGATACGTGCCCAAGGAGTGGCGACGGCAACTGTGGTCCCACTCCACAAAGGTGGCCTCACGGACCCTGGTAATTACCCCATAAGCTTAACAAGTCTAGTCTGCAAAGCTATGGAGAGGATCATAATGGAGCTCATAAACAAAGATATAGGGACTTGCAGACATTGGACCCGACCCAGTTTGGCTTTGTCAAGGGAAGATCATGCCTTTTGAACTTGGTCGACTTCTTGAAATAGTCACCAAGGCCATTGATGAGGGAAAGGCAGTCCATACAGCCTACCTTGACCTTGCAAAGGCTTTCGACACAATACCCCACTCGGGTATTGTAGAAAAACTTACCAGCTTAAATGTAAACCCATATGTCACAAGATGGGTTGCAAACTGGCTTAAGGACAGAACCCACAGGGTTAGAGTTGCTGGCGCTGTGTCAGACTCCAAGCCGGTCACAAGTGGTGTCCCACAGGGCTCGGTCCTTGGCCCCTATTGTTTGGCATCTACTTCTCAGAAGTACAGGCCAACATGGGAGGACTTTGGCTGACAAAGTTTGCAGATGACTGCAAACTGGGCGCCATAGTGGAAAGTGCATCGGACACTGATATCCTTCAGAAGGGACTCACGGAAACAGATAGCTGGTGCCAGAGCCATGGCCTGAAGTTAAACGCCAAAAATGTATAGTCATACCCTTCGGGAAAAACAAGGTAACCCCAAGCTACCATATAGGTGGCAATCCACTAAGCACAGAAGAGGTTATCAGGGACCTGGGGACCCAGGTTGACAGTGGCCTTTCTTTGACACTCACATTGCTAAAGTGGTTAGAAAGACCTTCTACATTGCCCACCTGATCATGAAGGATTCACATCCAGATCTAGTGAGGTCATTGTTCCCTGTACTCTTCACTTATCAGACCAATGATCGAGTACAATGCCCCATTCGGGATGTATCTCACCCGACATCTGCAGCAATTGGAGAGACCCCAAAAGTTCCTCACCAAAAGGATAAAGGGACTCCAAAATCTGTCATATGCTGCCAGATTGAAGAAACTCCAGCTCTATTCAGTCGCATACCGTCTGCTCAGAGGTGACATGTGCCTGACATACAAGGCCATTTCCAACCCGGAATTAATGGACATGCTCCACCTCAAAAAATCCAAATCCACCAAAACCACTAGAGCAAGCGACTTAAACCTTAGCACGAATATAAATAGGACGTGCTGGAGGGATAGATTTATCACTCAGAGACTCCCTATGCTGTGGAATAAAATCCCGGTCCATGTGAGGCAGAGCACCTCGCTGACTCTGTTCAAGAGAAATCTAGACCTGTGGATGGGAGATCGTAGGTTTACCCCGGGAATCATCTCTGGGTCACTGCTGGACAGAGGCACAACAAACTAATGGGCACAGTATTTTTTCATATAAGGGGTGGCGTAAGCCACAATAATTTGGGCTAGGCTTATAAATGCCTTAGGGCAGATAGCCTAGTATAAACCTATGAACCTATGAACCTATGACACTGGAGGCTAAACTCTGACATACAAGCACAAATCAGGTTGTTGTAACCATGCAAACAACACCCCACCCCCCTCATACAGCACGCAGTACATGCACAGACTAATGTATGCTGAGGCACTTAAAAGCAATCTTTCTAAATAACAAAGACCACATAGAGCACTTGTTGGCAAAGCTATGCCTCAGCAAGCCCAACGACACTCAGAAAAAACAACTCCTAACACTACACATAAAGTCAGTCTCAATGGAACCCTGAGTATTAAGCCCCTCAGGCAAGAAAACAAACTTCCCAGGACTCTCTTAAGAGGTGACTACAATGTAAGACATACTGATGCACCTGTAACCTGGCTGTACAAGGAGTAGATAATTGTTAGTTGCTTATTTGGAGCCAGGATCTGCCAAATCACACACATACTCAAGTCATTACGCCACAGGTACCGGTATGATTCCACCATAATCCATGTAGGTGTAAAGGATCTGAGATGTAACTCCTGAACTATATGACGGGAGAAATTATGGACCTTTCAGACTATGTGTCTCAGGCTGATATGAGCCTGGCACTGAGCAGCATATTACCATCACTGAAGATGATGCCACAATATGATCAGAAAATGCATGACTTTAACAATTGGCTGTCTTTTTGGTGGCATTCTTAGGGGATCCAATATTTGTCAACTTGAGAGGACATGCTTAACAGGCTACATTGCTTTGCCAAGGAGGGGCTCCACCTGTCCTATCTAGGCTTTCAAATACTGGCTAGAATTTTATCCACCCCATAGTGTCTTTTATGCAATGTCACATTAACAAACCTACTGACATACTAAATCAACTGAACTAAACATTAAGGTCCTACTGCTCAGTGCCAGGAGCCTAATGAAAAAAATAAATCACTCCCTCCAAGCTCTCCTAACACTCAAGAACATAGACTTCTGTGTTACCAAGACATGGTTTAAAACAGCAGAGAATACCCCACCAATGCAAGGTTTCAGTGCCTTCCACACTTTAAGTCCAGTAGCCACACAGACAAGGGCTAAAGGCAGATGTATCTCAAAATACATCAATAACAAACATACCTCTAGGTTCATCAAAGAGAATGATGCACTAGAGTTCATTCAAACACATATCACAATAGATAAAATACTGTACGATATCCTAGCCAGCTATAGCTCACCCTTCATGTCCCAAGAAGCTTAAAATTCACACTTGAACCTACGGGAGACACTTAGCATCCAGTCTAATACCCCACTCATGGGAGACTGTAATCATTATTCTTTAGACTGGGAATCCTGCATGGCCTCAAGCCTACAGGTACACAGATTCCCAGACTTCGTAAATACAAGCACCCTTCAAGAAACATCTTTATTAAGCCATCACTTACTGCATAGGCAAACATGCATTTATATAAATGAAAACAAACCACACCAACACAATCCTAGTTGCAAATATTACATCACAAACAATAAAAAACAAGTAATCTCCGTGGTATCACCAAAGTCTCAAACAACCCACTAAATAAGTATAGTGGGTTCAAAAACAAAACAGTGTAAGAAACTTCTCTGTGTGAAAAATTTTCAGTCCATATATCTCTAGTTAAGCACTGTATATTAATCAGATCAGACAATAGCAGTAAAAGTAGCAAACTTAAACTCAAGTAAAAAAAAAATAAAAAATATATAATTTGAAATATTGTACAGAATTACTAAGTATTCTAAAGCAATCCAAGCAAGGCATTTCTATATATATATATATATATATATATATATATATATATATACCTTTTATTAGGCAAGGGAGTGGTTTACTGTGCTGTAAAATAAAGGTACACATGTTAAATTCACATCCCTTCCCCCATCAGTGTGACATTCGAGTTGGTCCTGCCCTACTTAGTAGCTGTCATAATAATATAACCCTTATGTACTTTAAATAAAATTTATAATGATGTGGTACCTCTTATTTAACCAGATTATTAAGTAGATTATTAAGTCTGTGATTTTATCCAAGACAATATACTACATGGCTGGAAATATGTCAATCTTAGTCCATTTGGCAATCAAAAAGTATATATAAATATATACATATACACTTTGCATGTAAAAAAATAAATTGTAAAAATCGTATTCTATTTTCATAACCTATTGTTAACTAAGATCGCTTTTGTCCTTCTAGACCTCTTCAGGTCTGTGTACAAGAACCCTAAAAACTGTCTATAAAAGTATTATTGTATAATTAATTGGTATTGTTATTACACGTCATTTTGAATAAAGTGGAAAAAAGAGAACAAGAAAAATAAAAAATAATAAGAAAACATGTATGATGATGGAAACAAAATATACACAAATTAAAACTGATTTAACATGGTATTTAAAACAAACTGGGGAGCTATTCCAAGGCAAACTAACTTTTATTAAGTAATGGTTTGTCAAAATTCAAATTCCCTCCAAACCCTGAAAACATAGCAAAATATGTTGAAATGCTGTCAGAAACTCTGTATAACCATGCCAGTGGCTGCATAGAGGCTTCTGTACCTAGCAGAAGTAAGCTCAGAAATAGCCCCATAAACAACCCACCCTGGTGGCATCCCAAATCCCAATGTTACCTCCCCAGTTACCCCCCAACCATTTCACAAGAAATACCTTCAAATATAACCCCCCCAACTATAAATAGAGAGAATCTCCTGGCTGCACTTGCTAAGACCAAGAATGCAGCCTCATTGGGCCACGATAATATCCCAGGATGCCTCCTAAATAGTCTAAAATATGAACCATCAGGGTAAATAGAGTTACCTATTTATCTATAGTCTTAAAATAGGCTTTGTGCCATGAGAATGGAGAGCTGCAACAGTCATCTCTCTTCCTAAGGGCAGACCATCGAAAAATCCCAGAAACTACAGACTCATTAGACTGACTAGCCTTACATGAAAAGCCATTGAAGGAATTATTATGAAAATAATCAACAAAGACATAGGAGACCTTCAGACACTGGATCTATGCCAGCATGGCTTTGTCAAAGGAAGGTCATGCCTACTGAACTTGCTAGACATCTTTGAAAAGGTCACTAAGGCAATGGATGAGAGTAAAACAGTGCATACTGTCTACCTAGATCTGGCTAAGGCATTGAAACAATACCCCACTTTGGCATTGTTAACAAGCGTGCGTAATTAGGCACAACCCCCTATATAACATTCTGGATATTCAGCTGGTTCATAGATAGGACCCAGGAAGTTAGGATTGGTGAGAACACCTCCTCAAAAAGGCCAGGCACCAGTGGAATTTCTCAAGACTCTGTGCTGGACCCACTCTTATTTGGCATATACTTCTCAGAAGTCAAGGCTAATGTCAAATGCCTCTATCTGACCAAGTTTGCAGATGATTGCAAACTGAGAGCAGTCATGGAATCCCCCAAGACACTAACATCTTACAAGATGGTTTGAAATAGACAAATTACTGGTGCCAAAGCCATGGTTTAAAACTCAATACAAAGAAATGCATTATAGTATGTTTTGGGAAGTTGGCCACCCCAGAAAACTACATCATCAATAAAACACCCCTAAGAGTTCACTCACTAGTGAGGGATTAGGTCTATATTATAACTTCGAATTAATAAAAGAGCGAATGCTCTTTAATTGACCCTTTAAAATCAAAAGCACTAAATCCCAAACACACGGAACAGTGATTTTTTCCCAGGGAAAAAAATCACTGGGCCATTTTCGGGACTTTGCCATTTCCTCCACTATGGTGTGATTTTGGAGTTGGTATATTTAAGTAGGGGTGGTGTGGGGGAGCGCAGCCCCTCACATCAGGGGGTGTGGGGGTGAAGCCCCCCCACTTTATTTTGTGTTTGGATTTTTTTTTTTTTTTTGCCGATCAGCGATTTTTTTCCCTGGGAAAAAAAATTGCTGTTCTATGTGTTTGGGATTTAGTGCTTTCAATTTTAAGGGGTCGATTAAAGAGCATTCACTCTTTTAATCATTCAAAGTTATAATATAGACCCGAGGAATCTGGGAACACATGTAGACAGTTGCCTGGCTTTCAACAAACATGCATCCAGGGTAGTAAGGAAACTCTTCTAAGTTGCTAAACTTGTAAGTAAATGCATCACATCTAAGTATAGGTAAGTCATTGTACCACTATACTTGGCCTTCATCTGACCCATCATTGAGTATAATGCCCCCTTCAGTAATGTACCTGACCAGACACGTGCATTACCTGGAACATCTGCAACGGTTCCTTACAAAAAGAATACAGGGCATGAACACAATGTCCTATGGGGATTCCCTGAAAGCCCTGTCTCTATACTTGGTCTCCTACAGACTACTGAGAGTTGATCTATGCCTGGTATAAAAGGCACCTCTGGACCCCAGTCCACTGAACCTTTTGCACATCCATAAAACAAACAGCATCATAGCTAGTAGAACTAAAAACCTAAATGTTGCTTGCAACATAAATAGTGCATGTTTGAGAGACCAATATTTATCTCAGAGAATTCCCTTTCTTTAGAACAGGCTGTCCATCCATGTGAAAGAAAGTCTCTCCCTAAACCTATTTAAGTATAACTTGGACCATTGAATAACAAATCAAAAATTCACCCCTGGTCTGCACCTACATCTCTGATGAATAGAGGCAGTCAGTAAATTATGTCGTAACCAATAATCACTCCTATATGTCTAAAACATATAACTTGTGGGGCATGTTTGATTTGCACAGTTAGGCTTATAAAGGATCTAGTGGTCATTAGACTAATGAACCAAATGAAACAGGATATAAAACAAAAGGCTAATTATAACAAAAATCAAAAAGGGTAATTCCCATAAAGATAAAAACTAAATTATCAAACTAAATATGCAACTAAGAGGGCTAATTAGGTCAAACAAAGCCAACTTTGAAATTAAGATCACCACCCAGGTGAAAGATAACTCTAAGGCCTTCTTCAGATGTGTCAGAAACCTCAAGAGTAGTGCACATCAATGTGCTGAACTGGTGGTTAATGGTTGCACATTCACTGAGCCTTTTGATATTACAAACCTGCTAGTGGATAAATTCAGTTCCAACTTTACCCCTTTCTCACCCCAAACATCCACAAAGAAAAACCCATAATCATAAACTCTCCAACTATAAACTGAGAGCATGTACTGACTGCACTTGCAAAAGCCAAGAACATGGTCTCAGTGGGCCTGATACCATCCCAGGATGCATCCCGAGCAGTCTAAAATATGACTTATCAGGACCCCTAAAGTCACTATTTAACCATAGCCTTAAAACAGACTTTGTGCCAAGAGAATGGAGGACTGCAATGGTCACTCCCCTTCAAAAGGGAGGACCTTCAACAGATCCTAGAAACTACAGCCTCTTCAGTCTGATTAGTCTTATTTGCAAAACCATTGAATTAATTATCATGGAAATTATTAAGAAGAACATAAGATTCCTCAAGACACTGGATCCATCCCAGTATGGCTTTGGGAAAGGAAGGTCATGCTTACTGAACCTGGTGGATTTCTTTGAAAATTATTTATTTATTTATATTTATTTATTGACATTTGTTAACCGGGTTTGTCCAACTGGGCTTGTGGCCCATTTGTAGTGGAGACCTGAGGAGAAAAGCTCCAGTAGTACATTTTAAACAAGTACAATTTTAAACAATATTGATATAATAGCAGTTATAGCAAAAAGATTCACATATGTTGGGTTACATGCATAAAGTTAAAGTTGCATTAAAAAGAAGCTAAGTAACAATTTTACATTGATATAGTTCAACAATAAAATGTTTTTGTTTGTATAAAATTATGCAAGTGCATAGTAGACACATTGGAGAGAGGTGTAATGAGGTACTTAGTATGGTCCTTTTGAGGGTACATAAAGGGAAGGAAGACTAGGTAGGGTCATGGCAAGGGCAGGTTCTGGAATTGAGAAAATAAGCTTTTAGTTCATTTTTAAAGTGTGAGGTGTGGGAGATTGAACGTAAGTCAAGGGGAAGTTTGTTCCAAACATGGGCAAGGGAGTGTTTGTAGAGTAGTTTGCCTACTGACCTTTTTGGGGTGGTAGATATCAAGTAATTGTTGGTTAGAAGTATGGAGGGTCCGGGATGGGATGTAGATGGAGACTAAGGAAGATAGAGATGGACAGAAGGAGGGTTTATAAAGAATAGAGTGTAGCATATGAAATTGATAAGATAGCAGAAATTGGGAAAGTTCAAGCCATTGAAGAGAGTTTAAAGAAATGCAGTGATGTGAGTTGTATGGAGAGTTAGTAATGAATCTGGCTATTTTATGGTAAGTCTGTTGGAGTTTGTTTAGAGTGGAGGCCTGGATATTGGTAAGAACTGGGGTGGCGTATAAGAGGGAGGGGAGGAGGAGTGCCTGGCCCAGGGTAAGTCTAGATTCAGGGATTAGGAATTTTTTGTTTTGATATAGCAAACCTAGTTTCTGGTTTGTTTTTTTTATACATTGAAGTATGTGTAGGTTGAACTTTAGTTCATCGATAATTACTCCTAGGAGTTTTGTGTGGGTGTCAGGTTGGATAGTTGTATTGTTAGAAGATGTAATAGGAAAGGAGGTTTTGTGATGAGAAAGAGAACGGGAAAGGAAAAGTAGGAGTTTGGTCTTTTTGGGATTTAGGTTGTGAGAGAGCCTTTGCTCAGTGGATAGTAGAGGCTGTTGGGTGAGGGGCTGTAGTTCAGGAATGTTATTTGAGATGGATATAAGTGTGGAGTCATCGGCATACTGAATAAGGGAGGATTCTTTGCATGAGGTGTAAAGATCATTGGTGAAGATGTTAAACAAAAGGGGTCCCAAGATGGAGCCTTGGGGAACACCAGTGGAGAGGGGAAGGAAAGGTGAGGAGGATGAGAGCCATTTGACAGATTGTTCCCTGCCAGCTAGGTAACTATTAAACCAGGCAAGTGCGGAGGGGAATAGGTGAAGATTTGCAAGTTTGGATAGTAGTAGAGGATGAGAGACAGTATTGAAGGCTTTGGAGAGATCTAGGAAGAGACAGAAAATGAGTTTATTATTGTCTAGGGCCTCTGCAATAATATGAGTGAAGGAGAGGAGGGCAGTGGTGGTGCTGTGGTGAGGACGAAATCCATATTGGGTAGGGGTAAGTAAGTGGTGTGTGAGGAGGTGATTGAGAAGCTGTGAGTGAATACATTTTTCTAATATCTTGGTGAGGGGGGACAGAATGGGAACGGGTCGGTAGTTTGAGGGGTCAGTGGAGTTTCCACCTTTATGAAGAGGGATAGTGAAGAAAGATTTCCAAAGGGTGGGGATAGTTGATTCCAGAATAGATTGATTAATTAGTATAGATATAGGATAGGCAATTGAGTCAGCAGCAAGTTTGAGGAATGCAGGAGATAGATTGTCAGTGGAAGGAGAGAAGGTTTTAGCTTAAGTAGTAGAGATTTGATGTAAGTAATGGGAACTGGCTCAAAAGAAAACAAAATTGCATTAGTGGGAATTGGAGGGGTGGGATTCAAAGTAGAGTTTGGCTTAGACATTACCAGATTTTGGAAGGAAGAGATAAAGTGTTTATTCAAGAGGGTAGCTGTTTCCTGAGAGGAAGCATTAGGGTATGGGGAGGGATTAGAGAGCTTTCCAGGATAGAGGATGTTGTTGAGAGATGACCAAAATCTTCGAGGATTGGATTTGTTGTTAAGATGAGCAGAGCTATAGTATAACTTTTTGTTATTAGTTGTGTGTTTTTTTGCAAGTTTCCTCAATTGCCTGTATTTTTGAAGAAAAGGTGGTTGTTTAGTTTTAGTCCAGGTTTTCCAAGAATTATCTCTTTGTTTCATAAGGGACCTAGTCTCTTTGGAGAGCCAGGGAGTATGATTTGATTTTACTCTGATCTTCTTAGAGGGAGCTAAGGAGTTTAGAGTATTTCATGAAGATGCTATTGAAAGTGCTTACAGCATTGTTTAGGGGGAGGTGTTTTAGGATGGACCAATCTATGTTGTGGAGAATGGAGTTAAATTTGGATGAATTGAAAGTCGATAGTTTTCGACAGTCTTTGATAAGGTGGGGTTTAGGAATATGGGAGTAGTTTCTTAAGATGGTGGTAGGGAGATGATCACTGAGGGAGTCAGGTAAGGTGGTGGGATTGTGGTATTGATGGGGGGAATTGGTAAGGATCCAGTCTATGATGGAGCTGGAAGTGGAATTTTTGTGGAAACGAGTGGGAGATATTATAAGCTGGTGGAAGCCGTGTAGGTAGATACTGAGTTGGGGGAGTCAGTTGTGAGTTTGGACCAATCAATGTTGACATCACCAAGGATAAGTGTCTCATATGGTATGTTGTGGGAGAACCAGGATAGGATGTTTATAAGAATGGGCAGATTGTTACCAGGAGGAAGGTAGATAGAGGCAATTGCAAGTTTTTTTTTGTGGGGATCCAGATGGCAGTTAAGCATGATGATTTCAGCTGGGTGGAAGTCCAGAATTGGGGAAGGGTATGGTGAGAGTTTAAGGTTGTTTGAGTAGAGGATGGCCACACCACCCCCTTTTTGTACAGGTCTATCAGATCGGAAAATATTATAACCTGGTGGGAGTATTTCACTATTTGAGATTTGTGGCTTGATCCAGGTTTCAGATAGGGAGAGGATGTGAGGGGTATTGAGAGCTATCCATGAGTGCAGCTCAGTGACTTTATTTGCTAGACGCTGAATATTCAATGAGTAAATAGTTAAGTATTTGGATGGAGATGATTGTTGTGACTGTGGATGGTGACTGTTAGAGGAGTAAGATGGGGCAGTGTAGAGGTAGTTTTGGGAAGAGGGGCCAGGGTCGGGATGGATATTTCGAGAACAATAGGTATTTAGTTAGGAGAGAGTGTGTAGTTGATGCTAGATAGAGTTTGTATAGATTTGACTTTGCTTTGTGGGATACAGACTTGAGGTAGAGGTAGTAAAGAGATTAGGGGAGATAGTAAAAGATGAAGTAGTTGGATATATGTTGTATGAGTGAGATGTTGGTGAACATTGGAGTGGGTCAGAGAGATTGGAGTGGTAAGAGGTGAAGATAGAGAGAATAAGGAGTAGTGTAGAAGATATTAGAAAATAATACATGGAATAAAATATGGTCAGATAGAGTAGGTAGAAATAGTGGTATAGAGAAAGTGGTGTTGACAAGATTGACAGATTAGTAAGGTGGTTGTGGGAATAGGCAGGAAGTGGAATTTTAGTGGCTAGTGGGACAGGAAGGAGATGGATAGTTAGGTATAAAGGTAATTGTAATGGGGTGGGTGGGAATAGGGGTAGGGTAAGGTATTGTAAGGGACCAAATTGAGCCAGAGCATAGCAAGAGCAAATGGAGTGAGGCTAGCACCCTGGTCAAGATGAAGTTATAGAAACAATCAGAAAAAGATAGTGAAAAACTAGCTTGAGAGACAAGGATATAAAGTTTCTAAAGATATAGTCACCAGAAATAAAATTAAAGAAATAAAATATGAGCAGAAGTAAGCTGGCCTCAAGCTACACAAGTAGATTTACTTGAAGTAAACCCAGTGCTATATGGTTAAAATAAGCTATAATAGAGAGGGGCTTTGGAGGGGAGAGAGAGATATTACTAGCAGCTAAAAGCAGGGCAAAAATAAAAAAAAAACATTAATATGTAAGAGTCTGAAGACAGTAAAATAGGACAGGTGCACTAGGAAAGTAAGAAAATCTCACTAATTCAATGAATGAGGGAAAAGTGGTACGTACTGCCTACCTAGAGCTGGGTAAAGCATTTGATACAATACTCCACTCGGGCATTGTCAACAAACTTGTAGAAATAGGCATAAATCCCTTTATAACATGCTGGATAGCTAGCTGACTCAAGGATAAGACCCAAGAAGTTAGGTTCAGTGAAGCCACTTTTACAAAGAGGCCAGTCACCGATGGAGTCCTCCCCTCTTCTCAATGGCATTTACTTCTCAGAGGTCAAAGCCAATGTCAAAGGACTCTGGTTGATCAAGTTCACAGGTGATTGCAAACTAGGAGCAGTCATTGAATCCTCCCAAGATGAGAACATCCTTCAGGAAGGTCTAACACAAACAAACACTTGGTGCAAAAACCAAGATTTAAAATTCAGTACAAAAATGTATTACAGAACCTTTTGAGAAACTGACTATCCCAGATAACTACATCATCAATAAAACATCCCTAATAGTAGATTCACTAATCAGGGATCTGGGAACAAATATAGACAGTAGCATAGCCTTTGACCAACGTGTCCAAGGTAGTAAGAACATTTTTCTGTGTTGCTCAACTTGTAAGTAAGGTCATGGCATTCACATTCAGGTCTAGAGAAGTTATCCTATCACTGTACTCAGCCCTCATCAAACCCATCATAGAGCAAACTGCCCCCTTCAGTATGTACCTGACCAGACACATGCTGCATCTGGAACATCCACAAAGGTGCCTTATAAAGAAAATACAGGGATTAAACAAAATGCCCTACACTGATGACCTTAAAACCCTGTCTATTTACTCTGTCTCATACACATTTCTGAGAGGTATTTTTTGTCTGGCATACAAGGCATCCCTAGACATTGTTTTGATGAATTTTTTGCACATCTGCAAAACACTGCAACAGAAGTACTAGATCAAAACACCTAAATTTTGTTTGCAACATAAATATGACATGTTGAAGACAGGTATGTTTCTCAGGGAATTTCCTTTCCATCCATGTGAAGCCGAGCTCCTCCCCAACTCTATTTAAGCACAACTTGGGCCAAAGGATGGGTAATCAGAAATTCACGCCTGCTCTGGAACCTATTTCTGTAATGGACAGAGGCAGTCAGTAAATCACCCCATTATAAATCAAATTTATGGGTCAAATTTGGATTGCACAGCTAGACTTATAAGGTCATTAGCCTAGTGTATACCTTTCAACCTATTAACTATGAAAACAACTCAATTGCTTAGTTCTTTCTAAGAGTTGTACAAAACTCGGAAATTATTTTTTTAGGAGATAAGAGGAGTGGACACTGAAACCCTTCCACAGAGAAGACATCACATATAAAATTTATTATTTTATGGCGTGGTTAAAATTATTTAGTTTTATAGAAATGTCAATCAAAAAATAATCATTTCAGATGAATGCAACAATATGCTACTCATACAATTACTAATTTGATTAAAATAGTTAACTCAACGTAATGCAAAGGATTTGCTTTTGGGGATGTGACACAACTTCATCACATGTATGCTTAAATTTGATTTTCTATCAGCTATAACCACTTAATCCAGTTTAGTGCTGCAGTGAGGTACAGCTTTTGTCAGAAACATGGCGTACATGGCAGGATAAATCCTAAAGGGGTATGATGAGTTATTCACAGAAGGCCACTCATACACAAAGATGAGAACTGTCTAGGTTATCCACTTAATCTAAGCAGCATGTCTTTGGAAGAGAGTAGAAGCTGGATGAAGCCTACACATATATTGAATTAATATGCAACCTCCACACAGGCAGCTACTAAGACCAGAATCACATCATGCCCCCTTCCCACTCCTTTTTTATCTATAGCCTTCTTATGGATTTTCCTTACCTTAAAATTATTCTTTAAAGTGCCAGTTTTGTTTTACCAAATGTCACATAGTTTCTTAAAATGAAAAAGAACCATAAGCATATTTTGATAAACTTTTCATGCGTTTTCCTAAATGATTACTTGCAAGTTAGTGTATTTCAATGTAATTCAGTGTTAAATAGGACAAATGATAGTCTCCTGTACCTTCTTCAGAATTTCCAGTCTTGTGTCAAGACATTACTATGCTTTATCCTTAACCCAGCCCTCTGTTTCCAACTGCACTAAAAATCTACATACACATGCATGCAAATTCACTGGACTCCCAGCTCTTTCATCTTAGCTTGTGACAGAAATAGGCCTATCACTAAAACATTTTAATGCTAAAAAATTGATGATGTCTTGCCAGTAGTTGTTTTTGCAATCCTCAATATATGCATTCACTGTAACAAAAAAATAAAATAAATAAAATCTGTAGATTCATCTCAATATATGATAGCATGTGACATCATGTACTCTTCTTTAGTATAGACCCTATCACTGAAAGGACTACAGTATTATACTCCAACACAATTTATAAACTCCTGTGCAAGAGCTTTTGCCTACTCTTGGCTATTAGGATACTCATCGTGACCTGATATTACTCCTTTGATCACAATAATCGGGTATGCATATGCTAAATAGACTTCCCTTTTGTATTCCAACTGCAGAGTAATTAAGAGAAAATCTGATTTAAAGACAAGGTATGGCCACAATAAGAAAAATCATTATTGACTTATTGCTATGTCTCTGACTAAAGCACTAGCGCTGACAGACTTGGCCATGCTAGTGCTTTTTCTAGCAGATCATACATCACATTAGCAAAGGTGCCACCTACATGCACACAAAAACATTTAGACACCCATTCACGTATACACATATACATACAAACACACATATGCACACATTCTTACATACATACCCATACCCTTACCATAGGAGGTTACTAGGCTAACAGCCCCAGGGCCCTTACAAGCCTAGCTAAGTTCAACCTGTGTTTCCAAGGGTATCTGGCTCAAGCAGACACTAGAATCAGCACCTATTGCCCCTGACCAAGAGGGACACAGGTTGAACCCCCAGGGTAAATTTCCAGTTATCCATCCAATTATCCAAATTACGCTGAAATAGGGCCAACAAGGGACTTTGTTTAACATGAACAGGAAGCTTGTTCCAAAGGTGGGTCAACCTCTGTGAGACAAATCTGTCTCTCCAGCAAGTTCTGTTGCGAATGTGCTGCATTTCAATTAAATACTGGGTCAGAGATTGCTTTATATGCAAGGCACATGTCACCTCTCAACAGTCTGTATGACACAGAGTAAAGTGACAATGATTTCAGTCTGTCTGCATTAGACAGATCTTGAAGATCCTGATTTTTGTTTTGTAAGGAACCTTTATGTTCTCTCCAATTACCGCAGGTCTTTGGAAAGGAACATACCAAAGGGAGCAGTGTACTCTATTATTGTCCTGATGAGGGAATAGTACAGGGGGGGTTATAACCTATTTTTTCTGGAGGCAATGCCCTTACTTATAAGATGAGCAATATAAAATGCCCTTCTTAACCACTGTGGAGACATGGTGATCAAAGTTAAGGTTGCTGTTGACCTGTTCTAGATCTCTCACCACTGACAGTGTGCTTAGGGTATTGCTATTGATGTGGTAGTTTGCAGGAACATCACCCTTGCTGAAGGGGATGATAATGCATTGTTTGCATTAAGTTTAAGACCATGACTTTGGCACCAGTTATTAGCTTGCATAAGACCTTTTTGCAGGATGCTGACATCACTAGGGGTGTCAATAATCGCTCCCGGTTTGCAGTCATCAGCAAACTTTGCCAGCCACAGTGATTTAGTTTTAGCCTGTACTTCAGATAAGTAGATTCCAAACAGCAAGAATCCCAGAACTGATCCCTGTAGAACACCACTTGTTACAGGTCTGCTGGAAGAGGTTGAGTCCCCCATTTTGACAGTATGACTTCTATCAGTAATTCAGTTTGCAACCCACCTGACAATATATGGGTTGACACCCAGCTGGGTGAGTTTATCAATGATGCCTGAGTGGGAGATTCTGTCAAAGGCTTTGGCTAAGTCTAGCTAGGCCATATGCACAGATTTGCCCTCATCATGGGATTTGGTAACTGCCTTGAAGAAGTCCACCAACTTCAACAGGCATGATCTCCCCTTGACAAGGCCAAACTGGGTGGGGTTGATCATTTGGAGATTTCTTTGTTAATACAGTCCATGATGATTTGTTCCATGGCCTTGCAGATAAGGCTGCTCATGCTAATGGGTCTGTAGTTCCTGGGGTCCATGGATATACCTCCTTTGTGCAAAAGGCTGATAGTAGCTGTTTTCCATTCCGCTGGGATGAAGCCAGTGCTTAGGCTATGACTGAAAA
>NC_056727.1:163073743-163201243 GCF_019279795.1 Protopterus annectens
CCAAAGGTGGACAGTATTCTTTAGATGGAGATTCTTTATTCTCTGAAGAAGAGCAGGCTAGCACAAAAAGCACTTTACGTAATATACTTGTTTCAAAAAAATTGTTACTAGCAGAAACCTATTTTCAGAATTAGTATTCCTACTCCTGTATTAAACAACTATACAGCATGGCAGTTTAGTACAGAGTAATAAGGCTAGATGCTACCAGGGATCTGCATTCTGTATTCCTGGGATTGATTAATAATTTGCCTACTGTGCGTGTTTGATCAAGTCATTTTAGCAGACAGTCCCACAAGGCCTCTCCTGATGAAAGGATTGTACCCAGTTAACAAACAAATAAAATAACTAAGGCCAGTAAAACAGTAAGCTTGCAAAAGTAATATTACTCAATACACATCCAAAAGGCACACAAATTCCCAAAAATACATAAACACCACAATCAGGAACACCACTTCTTAGGACAAAACAAATTCTTTATTAAACACAGTTCTTGTACCTCGGCTTCTTGCCTTCTAGTGGAACATATTCAATATAATTTTGTCCCTTTAAATACCACATTTTAATTATTTAATTAGCCAATTAACAAATAAACCTATCCATTAAATTAATTCATTAAACTGATTCATTAAACATTATTCTCAGACCTTTAAGCTATTGAACTTCTATATAAACCAAATGGCATTTAAATGTTTTAAAAATAACTATAAATACACATCAAAATGACTTAAATACACTGCCAGCAGTTTTGAATGCATTATCACTGTACAACTGAATATTTTATTAAATATATTGAATTATGTTAAAAACACTATTAAAGAAGTTGTACCTGCTTATTATTCCATGGAATTAACATCTTGAGTTTTTTTTTTTTTTTTACTTCAAATACGTGACAAAATTCATCCATTAAAGTACAAATGCTAACTTAATTCCTTTAACCAATTCATTCAAACTATTGCACATTCCTAGGTAAAGCAAATGAAAATACATACTTTAACAAGTCATAAATATACATTTTAAACAATTTTAGACAACTTCAAACATGTCATTATATGACTAAACATTTAATTAAATGTATATAATGTGTTTTAATACATCCAAAAACATTATAAAAAACACTTTTTATATATAAAAAGTGCTAATAATGTCCAACTTCCCTATTTCAAATAATCAAATTATTCTCTAAATTCATTCCATTGGGATATAAGGTGTAAAAATGAATGGTCATTCTGCTCTCTAGTCTGTTTAATTATATCTTAAAGTTCCCCTTACTCCTGATTGGTTGTGCTAAAACATTAAAATACAAGCTGCTATCTGAACCCTGATGTTTGGACGAAATGTGCATGGCCACTGGACTTTCCAATTTTTTTCCTTCTGAAATCACCTAAGTGTTTCAAAATTCGAACCTTGGCCTTCCTGGTAGTTTGACCAATATACCAGTGAGATGGGTGATAGCCACAGCCTATAATGTAAATCAACCCATAACTGTTACAATTATAAAATTCATTGGCCCTATATAGTTTTCCATTAATTCTACACCCATGTAAATTCTTCACCCTATAACATACTAAACAATTTCCACAACTATGAGTACCCACTGTTCTGACCAACATACTCTGTCCTGCAGGGTTCAAAATGTTGTTATTCGGTAATTTTCTAAGATTACTTTACCTTCTATAAGAAAAAACGATATGTCTGGGAAACAAGAAGCCAACAGAACTGTCTTCACTAACTATTTCCCAAGCCTGCCGAACTCTCCTTTCCAAAACATGAGAAAACTCAATATCGAGTAACAAAAAACATTTTTGATCATCTTCATTCTTTCTGTGCATAACTTCTTTTCCAAAGTTACTCCTGGTTAAGTTAATGTATCCTTCCCTATCACCCATAACTTTATTCCTTGCCTTTTGTAATGTTCTAGGATCGTAACCTCTGACTAGTAGTCTGTCATGTACCTGCCTTAAATAACCTTCCTTTAGTCTAACTTCAGAAGTGTTCATTAAAATCCTTTTGAATTCTCCATATGGCAATGTTTCAATGAGGTGGAATAGCTCAAAAGTCTGATAATAATGTTTAATGAATCAGTTTAATGAATTAATTTAATGGATAGGTTTATTTGTTAACTGCATAATTAAATAATTAAAAATGGGGTATTTAAAGGGACAAAATTATGTTGAATATGTTCCACTAGAAAGCAAGAAGCCGAGGTACCAGAACTGTGTTTAATAAAGAATTTGTTTTGTCCTAAGAAGTGGTGTTCCTGATCATGGTGTTTATGTATTTTGGGAAAAGTAATATTACTGAAAGAAATGGGGAAAATTGTTTGTTCCAGGTTGATCAGGTGTAAGAGTGATTGTTTTCTGCTATACACATTTGAGTCACAACATCAGTGAAGATGGCTTGTTTGGGAATGCACTTAGTGTGGAAAGATACTAATAACATTCTGCAGTGTAGGGTTCTCTAATATATGAGGAAACATGGATGACCCAATAATTACAGATTTGTTTGTCTTATACGATGACATAACAAAGTGATAGAAATATTATCCAAAGAAAATGATCACTTCATATAGGAATCAAGATAAATACAACTACAGAAAGACTTTCTAAAAATAAGGCAAAACATTTCAGGCAAATTAATGAAATTTATATTTTTCATAAGATCACATTTTTATTGATTCAAGCCTGAGCAGAAGGCATTGCATGCCTAACTCTTGTAAAGTCTTCCAGCTCCAGCCCAATGATAAACTGGACAGAAACATGTATTTCAAGAACAAGTTTACATTGTGAGGTCTTCTTGTCAGGTGTTATGGTGGAGACTTGACAGAGAATCTTAGCTAATTTTACATACTCTGTGTAGGTAAGATAGTAGCTTACCTTGTATAATAGCTGGCTTGAAGAAGGATGTCAAGTGGCTGGATATCAATTGTTTTCATGCCTTCATTTTAAAATTAGAAAGTTTAAACAGGTACATCAAGGGTACAGTACATGCCTGAGAGATATCCTGCTGCTTCAAAAAGCTGGTTATCTCATCCATTTGCTCTGACAAGCTAAACTGTGTGTTTTATATAGTTTACACTAGTTAACTGAAGTAAATTCAATTATAATAGAACAATGAATTATTGTGGATGTGTTCGGAATGCAAAATTGTGAGAAGATGGTGGAAAAGGGGATCACTGAGGAAGATATGCAAAGTACACTGGCTCCCATGATTGTAAGTTTTGTTGGAATGAGAAGAGTCTGAGAAGTAAACTTTAAATGGGATTTACTCTAAAGACATAAGAATAGCTTTAGATATAGTCATGCATGATTTGCAACATCATCATCATCATCTTCTTTTGGCTGTTCCTGTTAGGGGTCGCCACAGCAGATCATCTGTTTCCATTTCTTCCTGTCCTCTGCATCATGCTCTTTCACACCAACCCCCTGCATGTCCTCTCTCACCACATCCATAAATGTCATCTTAGGCATTCCTCTTTTCCTCTTACCTGGCAGCTCCATCCTTAGCATCCTTTTCCCAATATACCCAGCATCCCTCCTCAGCACATGTCCAAACCAACGCAATCTCGCCTCTCTTGCTTTGTCTCCAAACTGTCCAACCTGAGCTGACCCTCTAATATACTGATTCCTAATCCTGTCCATCCTAGTCACACCCAGTGCAAATCTTAACATCTTTAACTCTGCCACATCCAGCTCTGACTCCTGCCTTTTTGACAATGCTACCGTCTCCAACCCATATAACATAGCTGGTCTCACTACCCTCTTGTAGACCTTCCCTTTCACTCTTATTGGTACCCGTCTGTCACAAATCCCTCCTGACACTCTTCTCCACCCATTCCACCCTGGCTGTACTCTCTTCTTCACCTCTCTTCCACAGTCACCATTACTCTGAACTGTTGATCCCAAGTACTTAAACTCATCCACCTTTACCAACTCTACTCCCGGCATCCTCACCATTCCTCTACCCTCCCTCTCATATACACACATATATTCTGTTTTAGCCCTGCTGACCTTCATTCCTCTCCTCTCTAAAGCATATCTCCACCTCTCCAAGGTCTCCACAACCTGGTCCCTACTCTCACTACATATCACAATGTCATCTGCAAACATCATAGTCCATGGGGCCTCCTGTCTAATCTCATCTGTCAACCTGTCCATCACCACTGCAAATAAGAAAGGGCTCAGAGCTGATCCTTGATGTAAACCCACCTCCACCTTAAACGTATCTGTCACTCCCACCACAGTCCTTACCAATGTCACACTACCCTTGTACATATCCTGTACCACTCTTACATACTTCTCTGCCACTCCCGACTTCCTCATAGAATACCACAACTCCTCTCTAGGCACCCTGTCATATGCTTTCTCTAAGTCCACAAAGACACAATGCAACTCCTTCTGACCTTCTCTGTATTTCTCCAACAACACTCTCAGAGCAAATATTGCATCTGTAGTGCTCTTTCCTGGCATGAAACCATACTGCTGATCACTAATCATCACCTCCCTTCTTAACTTAGGTTCCACTACGCTTTCCCATAACTTCAAGCTGTGACTGATCAATTTTATCCCTCTGTAGTTACTGCAGCTCTGCACATCACAATTATTCTTAAAGATAGGTACCAAAACACTTTTTCTCCACTCCTCAGGCATCCTCTGACTTTCCAAAATTTCATTAAACAATCTGGTTAAAAATTCCACTGCCATTTCTCCTAAGCACCTCCATGCTTCCACTGGTATGTCATCTGGGCCAACAGCCTTTCCATTCTTCATCCTCTTCATAGCTGTCCTTACTTCCTCCTTGCTAATCTGCTTCACTTCCTGATTCACTATCCCCATATCATCCAACCTTCTCTCTCTCTCTCATCAGCCCTTCAAAGTACTCTTTCTATCTACTCAACACACTCTCCTCACTTGTGAGTACGTTTCCCTCACTGTCCTTTATCACCCTTACCTGCTGCACATCTTTCCCAGCTCTGTCCCTCTGTCTAGCCAATCGGTACAGGTCCTTTTCTCCCTCTTTAGTGTCCAATCTCTCATACAACTCTCTATATGCCTTATCCTTAGCCTTCGACACCTCTCTCTTTGCCATGCGCCTCATCTCCTTATACTCATGTCTACTTTCTTCATCTCTTTGACAATCCCTCTTCTTCTTCGCCAGCCTCTTACTCTGTATACTCTCCTGTACTTCCTCATACTTCCTCATTCCACCACCATGTCTCCTTGTCCTCCTTCCTCTGTCCAGATGTCACAGCTATTCAGTAACTCCTCATTGCCTTCCAGTGCCTGTCTTAACTCTTCCCTGAACTCCACCTCACAATCACCCTTTTTTAACTTCCACCATTTAATCCTTGGCACTGCTTTCACACTCCTCCTCCGCTTCTTGATCACCAACATCATCCTGCAGACCACCATTCTATGCTGCTTAACTACACTTTCCCCAGTCACCACTTTACAGTCTCCAATCTCCTTCAGACTGGCCCTCCTTCATATAGCAATAACCCAAGCCTGGGTGTGGGTAATGCGGGATTTACCCACGGTTGGCGTGGTTTGGTCCAGAGGGCGAAGCCCGAGGGACCAAACAAAGACAACAGTGGGTAAATCCCGCATTACCCACACCCAGAAGTGGGTTATTGCTATTATACTATGACATTACTTAAGAAAAGAAATAATTACTTTTCTTAAATAATGGCATTGTATAATGCCTCTTTGCTGCCCTTCCGCAGCTGTCTGGTATCCGCGGCAGTTCTGATGTACTGCGCATGCCTACGCAGTACAACACAGCTATGGCCAAAGCAGCGGAGAAAGCAAGATCTCCGTTGCTTTTACTGTTCGCTATATTAAATGGGTTTAACATGGCGAGACAGCTTTAAAATAAGCAGCGGAGATGTCCGTTGCTTATTTTAAAGCTGTCTCGCTATGTTAAACCCATTTAACATAGTGAAACAGTAAAAGCGGAGATCTTGCTTTCTCCGCTGCTTTTTAAAAACCTGTCTCGCTATGTTAAATGGGTTTAACATAGAGACAGCTGTAAAATAAGCAACGGAGATCTCCGTTGCTTATTTTAAAGCTGTCTCGCGATGTTAAACCCATTTAACATAGCGAGATATGTTTAAAAAGCAATGGAGAAAGCAAGATCTCCGTTGCTTTTTACATAATGTCGCTATGTTAAAGGAGTTTAACATAGCGAGACAGCTTTAAAAAAAGCAACGGAGATCTCCGTTGCTTTTTTTAAACCTGTGTCGCTATGTTAAACTCTTTTAACATAGCGAGACAGTGTTTTCAAAGAGACTTATACTAATGGAAAAAGTCCGGGTGACCGGACCTTTTTCCATTAGTATAAGTCGGTTTACAACGTGCACGCTGGCCAAGCAGCATGCACATTTTGGAATATTAATGGGGGGTCATGGTATAATAGGATATAATCCACCTGTGTGCATCTTCCTCCACTCTTGTACGTCACCCTATGCTCCTCCCTCTTCTTAAAATACGTATTCACCACAGCCATGTCCATCTGATTTGCAACAGCACTACCATATATTAATGAGGCACACCAAATAAATGGATGATTCAGAAAATTACAGCTAACTGAAAATTTTTGCATGAGCAATATGATGCCATCTTGCTTTTAAAACAGTCATCATAGTCACCATGATGATTGTCACTGATCAAGTTTCACTCTAACCCCATGTGCAAAAATATGAAAAATGGGTTGTGGATGGATGGATGGATCTAAAACTAATGGATAAATGATTTACAACAGAACAACTGGTGATTCATTTGGAATTCAAGAATTGCTGGAGAAATCTGAGAATATAGGTACTGGAGGGTGAGGAAGGGGCAGACTGCATGTAATTTGAGAAGATGCAATTGGCTTATCAGACTGGGCTTTCTAATAAATCTCTGGGAGTTGAAAAAACGTATTCACTGTCACTGACTGCAGCTAAACAGACTGTTGGGGAACTCAACAGGCTATGTCTGCAGTTTGTTACATGGCACCCTGGGAAGAAATGCATAACGGAGGATAATCTAATTTATGTGGATCATGATTTTTTCAGAAATAAGACTGATGCAAATATTTCAGTTTGGGAGCATTATTAAGGGATGTTATAGATGTAAAATTAAATGTAAACTATCATGTTGTTTTGGTAAAGCAGTTATGATTATGATGTATATTTTTATAATTGTGTTAATTTTATAAAAGCTATGTGACCTAAAGGTGAACAAATGGCGCCATCTTATACAAAGCATTAAGGCACACCATGTTACCATTACTTGCTATTTAACATAAATGGTTTTGTTGATTAACATTATTTCAAAATGTTGTGAAATTATTATATACTTCATTAGCATAGATTTGGCAATATCACAAAACAGCAGTATGCTGCCCCCCCCCCCCCATCATACATCATTGTAAAGTCCTTGAACAGATGAACAGTTCCCTCAGTGATGTCTTGGATCGTCATGGCACACGTACAGACACTTATAGAGACCTTTTTATTTGACCATAACATAGCACATGTACAGACACTTATAGAGAACTTTTTATTTGACCACAACATAGCAGACTTACAGACACTTATAGAGACCTTTTTATTTGACCACAACATAGCACATGTACAGACACTTATAGAGACCTTTTTATTTGACCACAACATAGCACACGTACAGACACTTATAGAGACCTTTTTATTTGACCACAACATAGCACACTTACAGACACTTATAGAGACCTTTTTATTTGACCACAGCATAGCACACTTACAGACACTTATAGAGACCTTTTTATTTGAAAACAACACTAATATTTTTTGGCAAATGTACAGTGTTTTTTTTTTCATAAATCTGCAATATAAAATCAGCACCTACACACAGGCCTTTGATACTAACACCAGGGTCTACTAATTCTCACCATTTATTAGATATTATAAATGTAATGAAATATGTGTGTTTTCAGTAAAGGGCTTTGGAGAAAGCTCCCAGGAGCAAGTGGTTTCCTGGCTCAGAACATCTCAGGAAGCAAAGGTATTAATGCTGCTATTCAGGATTAAATGAGTTAAAGAATATTTACAATGTTATATTACTTGTACTTTGATTGTTGTTCATGCTGCCTACTGATATTAATAAACAATTTGAAGAAATACTTTGTTTGCTAGCACTTAATGCATGACTGAGCTAGTTATCCTAAATGTTATAAATATTTGCTTGATAAGATGGTTAAACTTGAATTGTCAGCCTCTTAATATACTTTACAATCTGGTATTGTTAATCCTAGGGTGCTTGATTTTTAGGTTTCTACATCTTGTCTATGCCTTTGGATATCATTGCACAGTCCAGGGCTGGAGTGCTAAAACAAGTGACAATAAATGCTGATATGTTTTGTCAGGATTACCGGTTGAAATATATTTTAAAGGATTTTTACCTGTGAAAATATTTATTGATTGAGGAAACTGGTTTGAGGAGGTAAGATGTCTTGGAGGAGTTAATTTTAAAATCTGATTGTGTCCAGTTTTTCAAGATTTTTCTTGAAGACTTAGGGGAGCAGTCAAAACATTTAAGTGAACTGAGATGTCAATATATTGTGTCCCTGAAGGATGACAAATATTCAACTGCATAAGATGGGCAGGCTAATAAATTTAAACTTGTTTAGTTTCCCTTGGAGTTCTCCTGACCAATTCACCTAATTGACATTTTCAGCTACATTTATTTTCCTAATTCATCAGGTTATTAAGCTTTTCTTTAGACATGAGTACTGCAGATAGCGATTTATCTTTTTATTAATGCCAGTGAAGTTAATGCAACCATGTGTCAAAAATAACTCCAAATATAACATCAGGTCTGGATTGGTTAAATGGATAAAACACAAAACAGCAAGAGTTCTGGATAAAGGACAGGCTCTAATAAAAAGCAAGTCAACAGTATAAAAATAAATAGAGCCTTGTCCACCACGGCTGAATATAAACACTTTATTTAAACAACAAAACATAAGCACTTTCACAGTCTCTATGGCTGTTTCCTCAAACAGCATTAAACAACTGAATTACATCTTTTATAGACTTAAAAATTAATCAGCCATTAATTAATAGCAGTTAAAGCTCTCACTTTGCTGATAAGATTCCATAAAAACATCCAACATTTAATTTATCAAAACATCATAAATTTTTTTTTAACTTTTAAAAAAAGAACATGCATCAGCACTTATCTACACATTTTAAAGTGCTATATATGTGTACATTAATGTCTGAGTGCTCTGGCTTTGAGGAATTATTTCAGTGATACTGCTTCATTTATGCCTGCTAATGTGTCTGCATTGAGTTTAATGATCCACCTTTGCTCAGCTGCTTCAGTCCTATTCTTCACATCACCCCCTCTCATCCCTTCTCTGATAACCTCTAGAACAACAAATTTGAAAGTGTGGTCTGTCCCTTCTGCCTCAACATGCCTGGCCAATGCACTGTTCTCCTTTATATTAATGATATCTCTATTGTGTTCTAATATACGCTCCTTAAGCATTCTATTTGTCTTCCCTATGTAAACAACCATACATTTTACACAGAAACTGAAGTACACAACATTCTTAGTTAGACAGTCAGCATAACATTTCGCTTGAATTACTGCCTGACTGTATGTGTATGTAAAAGTGGGGCACATTTGTATGAATTTACATGCTGCACAATTTCTGCATATGTAAGTTCCTAACCTTGAAGATGCAACAGGCAATTTTTAATGAGGTTTTGATAACTTAAATGTTGGATGTTTTTATGGAATCTTATCAGCAAAGTGAGAGAGACACTTAACTGCTATTAGTTAATGGCCGATTGATTTTTAAGTGTATAAAAGATGCAATTCAGTTGTTTAATGCTGGCTGAGGAAGCAGCAGGTAGGTGTGTTTCTAATGCCCTAGTTGCTACATGGTGGTGGGTAGAGAATACTCAGGCTTGAATACTGTACCTTGGGTACAGGGAGTAAAGGGCCTGAATTCCCTACCCACCACTCTCTGCAAAAAAAGTTGCTGATTTTTGCATCATATTTGTTCTGTTTCTCATAAAATCTGTGGTTTCTGTATGTTTGTTGTTGCTAGCAAAGTCAGTAGTGCAGTAGTGCACTGGTAGCATTGTTGCCTGGCAGCTACAGGTTCTCTGGTTTGATTCTTGGCTGGGGTGCTTTCTGTGTGGAGTCTGCATGTCTTCCCATTTTACAAAGACGTGTCTGGAGTGTTTCTCCCTGCTCTGCTGAAAATTGGCTTTTGTTCCAAGTCAGACTTTCCTGGTTAACAAATGTTAAATAAAAATAACAGGCATTTGAATTTCAGACTTCATATTCTTCAGAAAGTACATGACCTTTTATTCTAGCAATTTTCTAAGTTTATAACATGGATATTTGAAATCTGTCCTTATTTTTGGGACTGTATTCCCCCATTATTGGCTTCGTCCAGGTTTTTTGTGCTAAGGTTAAGAGCTATGGCGAGAACGGAATTCACTGAATATGTTTGGGGGCTGTATTCCCCCATTACTGGCTTTGTCCATGTGTTTTTTGCTAAGAGGTTGAGAGGTATGGTGAGAACTGAATTCTCTGAATATGTTTGGGGGCTGTATTCCCCCATTATTGGCTTTGTTCAGGTGTTTTGTGCTAAGTGGTTGACAGCTATGGTGAGAACTGAATTCACTAAATGGCAGTCATTTAACTTTCAGTCTTCCTCTCTTTCACAAAACAGCTGATTTGGCATAGTGGTATGTTGCTCTGGCTATTTTGCACAGGGTTCCCCTGGGTTCAAGACTTGGCAGTGAAATGTATGGTGGTAACACAGCATTTTATTGTAGCAACTTTTCAACATTATACAAGTAATGTTTAAAATGTGTCCCTGGTTTTTGGGCTTTTGTCCCCCCTCCAATAAATTTTGTCTTTTTAAAGATTGTTTGTGCTGCAAAGTTCAGAGATACAGCGGAGTGTCGAGTAGATTTTACAAGGAGCTGAGAGCTGCAGGGGAACAAATGTTTAGTACTGCTTATGGTCAATCTACTTCATTGTTAATAGCACAACAGGTAGTGTACTTGCTCTTGATGCAGAAAGCTGTGGGTTCTACTCCCACAGTAGGTAGATGCATTGCTGATACTGTACTGTGTTGTTAATGGGGTGGGTGCTGCAGTCCTTCTTGGTGAAGATACCTAGTAACTATGAACCTGTTATCAGTTTGCCATTCATTCATTACTGCAATATTAGTAACTTTTCATTTTTTTAATGCAACATGGGCAATTTGTTCCTCAATGGCAACAACCACTTTATTTGTAGATGAAACAATGACATATAAAGTTGTTTACTAGCAGCAACCTCTTCATTAGTTACAGATTTCTTTAATGTGGAATTTAGATTACTTTTACTTCTTCAGAGATTGTGCATATTTACTGATACTGGTGGACTGTAGAAGTTTGAGTAGACTTTTATAATGGAAATGTAAGTTTGAGTAGACTTTTATGATGGAAATGTTCTGAATTGGGCAGTTTTGTCATTATTGGTGCATGCATTTTGTTTCATTGTTTACTGGAAAAATGTTCAAAACAATAAATTTAAAATGCCCTCTAACAACTGTACTGTATTGTACAAGAAATATAATTTAATACAATCAGAAAGGTGTATCAAAGAACATGTGCATGTTTCGTGTTCAAAGGGCCTATGATTTGAAAGCAGCCCAAAGTTAATCTTTATCTACCACAGGCAAAATGCGTTTTCTTTGAATGTGGGTTTCAATGCTGTTTCAATGAATGTGAGTTTCAAGGGCAGAGAAGTTTTAATGATAAGTCTATTTTCATTGTGAGACTGCATTGCTTTGTTTAGCAGATAACTATTAGGGCCTGTGCTGTAAAATGCAAAATAAAACTTTCAAATGAAATCCAAATCATCGCAGAAGTAAAGCAGTATGCACATTATAGTGTTTATGGTAAATGGGGCAAAATAACCATGGAATGGGACAGTGGAATGGCTGCAGGGGGGAGGCTCCATTCGACCATGATTTTGTGAGGGAGGGGGGGAGGGCAGCAAACTCAGGCAGCCCCGGCTGAACTGTACCTCTCAACTGTCCAGATTTTTGCAGAATGGATAGATTTTTGCTTTTTATTTTTGGTTTGTTCCTCATAAAATTTGTGGATTTCTGGCAAATTATTTAGGAATGAAGTCACTAAATAATGACATACATTGAGTTTCAGATGTTATAACCTTCAGAAAAATGCATGCTAAAGCAAGACCTGTTATTCTATTAACTGTCTTAAGTTTATACAAGAGCAATTTTTAGTACTGTTTGATGTTCCCCCAATATATTTATTTGGCCTTGTCCAGATTTCCTGCATTAAGAGGTTGAGAGGTACATGCAAATAAATTGCTTTATAGAATTAGGAATATCCAAACCTTTCAACTGTCCCCAATTTTGGCTCAAAATGTTGCTCTCCCCCTAATAACCCCTCCGTAAAATGGCAATTTTGGAAGAAAACGTGGAGGGTTTACAATTATAAATAACTGTAATGATCAGAGTTATAGATTACTTTTATTTCAGAAATGCATGTAGATGCTCTTTTTTGTCAGCTGCTCAAGTTAACAGTACTAATATTAAAAAGGTGTCCCTTCTTTGACAGGTTCCTAGCTGCATTGTGTGGCAATTTTGTATTTTTGCATCAATTTTTGGTCTGTTTTTCATAAAAGTGTGGGTTTTTTTGCCAAATTAGTGGCAAATAATTAAAGACTGAAGTTAGAAAATAATGGCAGATGTTTGAGTTTCAGATTTCATACTCTTCAGAAATTTCATACTAATGCAAAACCTACTACTATTCTATTATCTTTCTAAGTTTATAAGAGCAATATTTAAAAATTGTCTTTATTTTTGGGCCCGTGTCCCACTTCTATGTATGGCTTTGTCCAGATTTCTTGCTCTGAGGTTGAGAGGTATGAGTGTCAGAGCCATCACCATCAGCCAGAGACATTTCAAATTGTGACATACTTGTTGCACCCCACTCCCCCATGTAGTGACTCTGGATGTGTCCAAGCAAGGCAAGGAGCAGTTATGCAGTGTAAGTGTGCACAGTATTCCCCCATCCAAGGTAGACACAAGTACGACAGTGGCTTTTCACCTGTCCTTAATTTTGCAGAATGTTCTGGTTTTCTGTCATATTTTTATACTATTGATTTATGCTTATTATTCAGAAAATGCATGCTGTTGCAGTGCTCTGTTACTTTGTGTTTAAGTAGCAATGCTTTAATGACCATCAGGTAAGATTGTCTGAGATTGTAAGATGCAAGTAACCTTTAATAAGCATACTGTTAAATAATTACCAACACTGAAAGCCTTTTTGTTGTTGCCATGCAGAGAATATTTACATAACTAGATAATGTACAAGCCTTTGATATTGAAATGCATATGACAGTATTTGTAATAAAGGACAGGATTATAGTATTTTCAGAAGCTCATTACAATTGTTGGAGATTTGTAGTCATCTTTGCAGGCTTTACCTGTAAACTAAACAAAATGCCAATCTATTATGTGTGGTCCATAACCTGTGCAGTAATCCTTTAAGCAATTTATCTTGAGCGTGTTTCTTGTTTGCTGTTCATTTTTTACTTTGATCATGTTTTCCCCATGAAACAAGTAGATAGTTGTCAGGCAGCAGGTCTTTTTTGGATAAGAAACATTTTTACAAGTGGGGGTATCACAGAGATTTCTACTTTCAGCATGTTACTTGGTACTTTTATAAAGCTGAATATAAGTTATAATTAGAACTGCAGTGCAAGGAGAAGCTTTTTTTTTAAACTTGATTTTGACTAGTATTCCAGTCATCATCTTCTTTCGGCTGTTCCCGTTAGGGGTCGCCACTGCGGATCTTCTGTTTCCATTTCTTCCTGTCCTCTGCATCATGCTCTTTCACACCAATCGCCTGCATGTCCTCTCTCACCACATCCATAAACCTTATCTTAGGCCTTCCACTTTTCCTCTTACCTGGCAGCTCCATCCTAAGCATCCTTTTCCCAATATACCCAGCATCCCTCCTCAGCACATGTCCAAACCAACACAATCTCACCTCTCTTGCTTTGTCTCCAAACTGTCCAAACTGAGCTGACCCTCTAATATACTGATTCCTAATCCTGTCCATCCTAGTCACACCCATTGCAAACTTTAACATCTTTAACTCTGCCACATCCAGCTCTGACTCCTGCATTTTCGTCAATGCCACCATCTCACATAGCTGGTCTCACTACTCTCTTGTAGACCTTCCCTTTCATTCTTACTGGTACCTGTCTGTCACAAATCCCTCCTGACACTCTTCTCCACCCATTCCACCCTGCCTGTACTCTCTTCTTCATCTCTCTTCCACAATCACCATTACTCTGAACTGTTGATCCCAAGTACTTAAACTCATCCACCTTTACCAACTCTACTCCCTGCAGCCTCACCATTTCTCTACCCTCCCTCACATTTACACACATATATTCTGTTTTAGCCCTGTGGACCTTCATTCCTCTCCTCTCTAAAGCATATCTCCACCTCTCCAGGGTCTCCTCAACCTGGTCCCTACTCTCACTACAGATCACAATGTCATCTGTAAACATCATAGTCCATGGGGCCTCCTGTCTGATCTCATCTGTCAACCTGTCCATCACTACTGCAAATACGAAAGGGCTCAGACCTGATCCTTGATGTAATCCCACCTCCACCTTAAACATACCTGTCACTCCCACCACAGTCCTCACCAATGTCACACTACCCTCGTACATATCCTGTACCACTCTTACATACTTCTCTGCCACTCACGACTTCCTCATACAATACCAAAACTCCTCTCTAGGCACCCTGTCATATGCTTTCTCTAAGTCCACAAAGACACAATGCAACTCCTTCTGACCTTCTCTGTATTTCTCCAACAACACTCTCAGAGCAAATATTGCATCTGTAGTGCTCTTTCCTGGCATGAAACCATACTGCTGATCACTAATTATCACCTCCCTCCTTAACCTAGCTTCCACTACTCTTTCCCATAACTTCAAGCTGTGACTGATCAATTTTATCCCTCTGTAGTTACTGCAGCTCTGCACATCACCCTTATTCTTAAAGATAGGTACCAAAACACTTTTTCTCCACTCCTCAGGCATCCTCTGACTTTCCAAAATTTCATTAAACAATCTGGTTAAAAATTTCACTGCCATTTCACCTAAGCACTAGTATTCCAGTAATGTATTTAAAAAGTAATTTATTTTTGCATGCCTCACAACCTTTTTGTTTCCATCTAGATATTAAGTAAGCTGTCATGTAGCCAATGCAGTAAAATATTTTTTTCTACACTTCATTTTGTCTTGATTGGACTCTTGTAATGACAGTTTGGCACCCAGGGCAGTGTATTTAATTAAAGTTCTAGTTGTGTTTTTGAGCATAGCTTCACCCCTTTCTAGTTGGCCACACCTCTTCTCATTGGCCCCACCCATTCAGCTGTCTCCTGCAGCCCCCCCTTTAATTTGAAGTCACCAGCCGCCACTGGGAAGCAGTCATAGAGACTGTGAAAGTGCTTACGCTTTGTTGTTTTAATAAAGTGTTTATGTTCAGCCATGGTGGACAAGGATCTATTTATTTTTGTACTGTTGGCTTGGTTAAATGGATACTTTTTGTCAAGAATTGTTAGTACCTTGGTTCCCTTCATTAACTCCCTGTTTCAAGAAACATTACTTATATAATTTGTAGTGGAAGTATAAAAGGAGTCTCATGGTTTCTATTCCTAAGGGAGGTAAACACTGGATATCTAAATAATTATTAGCCAATAAGCCTAAGTTGGTTATTAAGAATGGCTTTTGAGAAATTTATAGCCACTATAACATCAGAGATGATGGGCACTGTTACAGTGACACCCTGACCCCATGAGCAAAAGTTAGAAAAAAGGGGTTCTGGATGGATGGAGATGGTCTTTGTTTTATTGTCTTATAAACAATGTTTAGACACCTCTCAACATGGCTTTGTACCTGACTGATCCTGCAATATGGCTCTGCCTTACAAATATGCTTCACCTTTACAGCTGTTTTTTTTATCCCTCTTTAATGATTTTTATTTGGTGCCACATAAAATCCTTCAGGTTATTGTTTTTTTTAACTTTAACAAGCACATCATTAAATGGGTACAGTTCTGGCTTGCAAAATAAGATGTAGGGTGAGAGTTCAGAACAGTATTTTGCAGTAAAATAAGAGATGGCTGTCACTTACATGTAGTCTCTTTCTAAATGCAGAAACTGTATTTTATTATATTGTTTTGCGTAAAAGCTCCCTTCAAAGTTTATTTTTCTTTTCTTTTATTTCTTGATGGGGTGGGTATTGTATTCACACAGGGATAAGGGGAAAATGCTAGCCTTGCTAAAAGAATCAGTGTAGCTAAGTATATTTTTATGTACCATGAGCAGTTGAGAAACTGAAACATGGTCCTTAAGGAGAGTAAAATACAGATAGGAGTGAGCGGCCATATATCTATGCATCTACATGAGGATTTAAAGACACACTTACGTCTTTGCATGACTTGTGTTTTGAGGATGACAAGAGAGGCAAGAGGTACTACTTTAATATGGGGCAGTTTAAATGTTTTTGCATACTGGATTTAATGGAAAGAGTTTTAAAAGGAGGAGTCAGGTTTGCATATTGCAAATAAATGAAGAGGGAATAACTTGTGAGGAAAACAATAGCCTGTAGGAGATGCATTTATTTGATTAAGTGCATGACATTTATAAAATGTAGATGGAATATAGAAATTGCAGTGTACAAGCAGAAAGTTATTCTTTAGTTTCTCCTTAAACAGATATTATGAAACAGCCTAACATGGTGCCAAAATGAAGGATACCAGCCAGGGAATACATAAGTTAATTAAAAAGGATTCTAAATTTATTCTGGTAACCATTTGTGTGGGAAACATAAGTAGGTCTGATAATAATAAGAAGGTTATAAAGATTAATGAGCACTGTTCTAGCTGTAAAGTAAACGTTTTACAGACAGTTTTCCAGCTTTTAAGTATACAAAAAAATGGGTATGCAGAGTAAAATGTATCCTTCATAATAAATAACAGGAAATAAACATGGTACAACAAACCAAATAACCTAGACACTTTAATGAAGTGAAGCTTTCAAGCACAAACCTCTTCTTCAGCTTAAATATATCATCATAAAGAATGCAGAATTTAAATATTAACATCAACCAATCAATTCAGCAATCCAATCAAATTCAATTAAAAATGCATATATAATTAATTAAATAACTAATTAAAAAGTAGCGCGAATAAATAACATCTATTCAAAATATATAATGAGTTAAATATCATAATTTGTAAGAATTAACCTTCAACACAGGTTTAATACTAAAACTAATACAGACTTTTTTAAAAGATCACCTTAACTAAAGCACAATAGAAAAAATACTAAATCGTGTGAAAGCCATGAGTCAAAGGATACCGAAAGACCGAGTCAGTTGTTTACCAATGTGTTTCAGGAAACTATTTGCATAATGTGAAATTCTGTTACTGATCAATAATATTTATTAAATTTGTGTCTGTTAACAACTTATTGAAAGGATCCAGTATTTTGCTTGTGTTAAATGTTTTTTTTTTTTTTGATGGATTCATAGGTGCACAGCATGTTACTAGTTTAATGGCCCTAAAGCCCTTACAAGTCTAGCCATATTTATCCAGAGTTGCCCCAATTGTCGGTGATTAGGTAAGTGAAGTTTGCAGAGATAAGTGTCTATGGTAGCTAAAACAGACTTCTTCTGTTGAGGAGGGATATGGGCACTACTCCAGGAGTGAATTTAGGGTCACTAATCCATTGATCTAGGTTGCATTTGAAGAGGGTTAAGGAGGGGCTCTATTTTATGTGAATGGGAAGCTTGATCCAGAGAAGTGGCATTCTCTGGGAGATTCATAGGTTCATAGGTATGTACTAGGCTAATGGCCCTGGGGCCTTTGTAAGCCTAACCCATAGGATTACCCTGGCATCATGCCACCTGACCTTACTTCCCAGTGCCTCTGTCGAATAAAACCACTGGAGGGATCCCTAGGGTGAATTTTCTATTTCCCATCCACTCATCAAGATTTCTCCTAAAGAGGGCCAGTGAGATGCTCTGCTTGACACGTATGAGAAGTCTATTCCATAGCATGAGCAGTCACTGGGTTATGAACTTGTCCCTCCAGCATGTTCTGTTGATTGGGGTAATGAGGTTGAGGTCTTTGGAGCATGTTGTGTGGAGGGATTGTTTAGATGTAGCATTTCTAACAGAGCTGGGTCAGACATGGCTTTGTAAGTCAAGCAGAGATCGCCTCTAAGTAGGCGATATGAGACAGAGAATAGTTGGAGTTTTTTTAGTCTGTCCATATAGGACAAATGTTTAAGACCCAGGATCCTCTTTGTGAGGTACTTTTGCGGCCTCTGCAGTTGTTGCAGGTGTTTAGTGAGGTTCATGCCAAATGGGGCATTGTACTGAATGATTGGCCTAATGAGGGAAGAGTAGAGGGAGACAATGACCCCTTTCTTCCCGGATACAAAATCCTTAGTAATGACATGTGCCACATAGAAAGACTTTCTGACCACAGTGGCAATGTAGTGGTCAAAGGAGAGGTTACTGTAAACCTGTGTTCCCAGATCTCTTATAATGCCTTCTGTTTTCAGTGGACTACCATCAATGTGGTAATTCATGGGAACCGGGTTTTCCCCAAAGGAGATGATGACACATTTTTGGCATTGAGCTTAAGGCCATGGTTCTAACACCAGTCATTGGTCTCAGTGAGGCCTTTCTGTAGGATGTCAGCATCACTCGGGGAGTAAATAATAGCTCCCAACTTGCAATCATCTGGGAACTTTGTCAGCCAGAGTCCCTTTATGTTGGCCTGGACTTCAGAAAAGTAGATACCAAACAGGAGACGACCCAGGACCAAACCCTGTGGGACTTCACTCGTGACTGGTCGGCAGTCTGACTTGGAGTCAACTACTTTCACACTGTGGGTTGTACCTGTGAGCCAGTTTGCAACTCACCTAGTGATATAGGGGTTGATGCCTAGCTTAGTGAGTTTTTCTATGATTCCTGAGTGGGGAATGGTATCAAAGGCCTTGACCAGATTAAGGTAAGCTATATGAACCACCTTGCCTTCATCCACAGCTCTGGTGACTGACTGACTCAAAGAAGTCGACCAAGTTGAGCAGGCATGATCTACCCTTCGCAAAACCAAACTGTGTAGGATCCAGAGTTTGGAGATTCCCTATATCCTTTTTTATTAGGTTCATGATGATGGATTCCATAGCTTTGCATATCAGACTCATCAGGCTAATGGGGCGATAGTTCCCAGGGTCTGTAGTCGCTCCTCCTTTCTGGAGAGGGATGACTGTATCAGTGCACCATTTGCTAGGGACAAAGCCTGAGGTGAGGCTGTGATTGAACAGGGCACACAAGTGAGGTGCCAGTTCACTCTGTAGTTCATGTAGAACACAGACAGGGATATTGTCAGGTTCCATAGAAGCTGTATTCTTGGCCTTAGACAGTGCTGGCAATCTACTGGTATTGTGACTAGTCCCTTAGGGGGGAGAGAGGGGTAAAGTCGGCAGTGAATCTGTCAGTCAGTATATTGGCAATATCTGTTTGCTCGGTATAGGAGGTACCATTGTTCATTAGTGTCAGCTGCCTGTCGGGTGCCAGGATCCGCCACATAATGCACACACTCAGGTCACACCACAGCAAGTACAAATATGACTCTGTCATTGTCCATGTTGGTATGAATCACCTGAGATGTACCTCCCTGGAGTACAAGAAAAGAGACATGGAGGAGCTCTCCGATCTTGTAGCCCAGGCAGATATGACCCTCGCCCTGAGTAGCATCTTGCCATCACCCAGAATGATACCACAGTACATGGACAAAATGATTGACTTCAACATTTGGCTACGCTTCTGGTGTCATTCTAAGGGAATCCAGTATCTGTCTGCCTGGGATGACATGATCGACAGACCACGATGCTTTGCCAGAGATGGCCTGCACCTGTCACCCTTGAGATTCTGGATACTGGCTAAGGCTCTTGCCACCCCATATAGTGCCTTTTTTAGGCAAGGTTCAAATGACAAATTCAACACTGTAGCAGGTACAAACAAGCAAGAAAAAACGCGGTGGTGGTGCTGCGGCAGCGTTGTCACCTCACAGTAAGACGCTGTCTGGTTTGAATCTCAGCTAGAGCGTCTTCTGCATGGAGACATACGTGAATGGGCGTACCTTTGTTGAAGGTTGTGCGTCAGGGCTGGTAACTCGGCATGTAAAAATCAATTACCAATCATTAGCGGACCGGAGTTCCGCTGTGGCAACCCCTAACCAGGAAAAGCCGAAAGGCACAACAACAACAACAGGTACAAGCAAGCAAAATCTGAGGGTAATGGTACTCAATGCTAGGTCTAAACCTCAAAATGCACTCACTTAAGACACTCCTTAAAATGGAGAACATCGACATCTGTGCAGTGATAGAGACAAGGCTCCAGAGAGCACCCCTGCATTACTAGGCTATAATTCAAAAATTACCTTTCGGCCACCTAACCTGGATCGAAACACTAAAGGCAGAGGTGTATCCATATTCATTAAGAATATCCATACCTCCAGACTAGTTGCTCAGCATAATGCATCTGAGATTATCCAAGTGCAACTAACTCTGGGCAACACCGCAATCCAAATTTTTGCTTACTACAGATGCCCCACCATCCCCAGGATTCTCACTCCTCATTTCTTGATACACTGGAAAATATTAGGGTACAACCCAACACCCTAATAATGGGTGATTTCAACTACCCCACCATTAATTGGGAAAACTGCTCATGTACCAACTCTTTTGCTCAATGTTTTCTGGAATTCATAAATTCCAATGCCTTGGATCAACTTATCCACACCCCCACCAGGGGCAGCAATATCGTAGACCTGGTCATTACCAACATGGGCGACTGGTGTTCCACATCAGAGGTCAATTCCCCGTTGGTCAGATCTGACCACAAGCTAATCACCCGAGGCATCCCCCCCCCCCCAATTAGGGAAACCACCATAAAAAAATTTTCCAAAGCCAACTTCACGCTTCTCAAGACAGAAGTGGCAAACTTCACGACACCCATGCAGACAGACAATAGAGGTACGACTGTTGAAACCTACACAAATGCACTTTATAAGCACTTACACGAGTGCATGGATCATGCTATCCCTAACAGAACCAAGATGCTATCCTCCAAAAAGAGGAAGCCAATCTGGTGGTCCTCTGCCATAAACAAACTCTACAACAGAAGAAAGAAACTGTTGCAAAAAAGAGTAAAATCCTATGATTGGAGGAACTCCCTGATCAGCCTCAGTAAGAAGCTGCAGTCCCTCATAGAACCCTCCAAAGTTAGTTATGAAAACAAAATCGCCACAAAGCATTCTATAGCTATGTCAAAAATCTCAATGGCAACACTAAGATCTGCTCTGAGTTACAGCACAATGGCATTAAATATACAGAACCAACTGATATTGCCAACATCCTGGCAGACAGGTTCAGTGCTAACATTACTCCCCCTCTCACCCCTTAAAGGGCCCATCTCTATACCGGAAGAATGCAAAGTTCCTGTAATCATGGCTGCACAGGTAAAAACCACACTCTACAAAGCCAAGAACACAGCATCCATGGGATCTGACAACATCCAAGGCTGCGTTCTACATGAACTGGCACCCCACCTAAGTACCATGTTCAATTATAGCCTCACCTCAGGCTTTGTGCCAGCTGAATGGCACATAGAAATGGTTATCCCACTCCATAAAGGGGGAGCCACCTCGGACCCCGGGAACTACTGCCCCATTAGCCTGAAAAGCCTGGTCTGCAAGGCCATGAAACGTATCATCATGGAACTTATAAACAAAGACATTGGTAATCTCCAAACTCTGGACCCCACCCAGTTCAGGTTTGTAAAAGGCAGATCATGTCTCCTAAACCTGATAGACTTCTTTGAAGCAGTCACCAAAGCCATAGACGAGGGTAAGGTGGTTCACACAGCCTATCTAGATCTCGCCAAGGCATTTGACACCATCCCCCACTCTGGAATTATAGATAAACTCACTAAACTAGGTATAAATCCCTATGTCACAAGATGGGTTGCCAACTGGCTCACTGACAGAACCCACACTGTGAAAGTAGCAGACTCCAAATCCGACTTCAGACCAGTGACAAGTGGAGTACCACAAGGTTCAGTCCTGGGTGCTCTCTTGTTTGGTATTTACTTGTCAGACTTATAGGCTAACACAGAATTCTTTGGCTAACAAAGTTTGCAGATGACTGCAAACTAGGAACCATAATCAAAACTCCTAATGATGTGGACATCCTACAAAAGGACCTCACTGAGACAGATGCCTGGTGTCAAAGCCATGGCCTCAAGCTCAGTGCCGAAAAGTGCATTGTCATCCCTTTTGGTAAAAACTCTGTACCCATTAGCTACCACATAGGTGGTAGTCTACTAAACACCAAAAGTGTGATAAGAAACCTTGGGACACAGGTGGACAGTAGTCTCTCCTTTGATAATCACATCACCACAGTAGTCAGGAAATCCTTCTACATGACACACCTCATCACAAAAGGTTTCGCATCCAGGAAAAAAGAGGTCATTGTTCTCCTCTACTCCTCACTCATTAGACCCATTATAGAGTACAACGCCCCTTTTGGCTTGTACCACACAAGACATCTACAACTACTGGAAAGGCCACAGAAATACCTCACAAAGAGGATTACTGGCCTCAAACAGATGCCCTATGCAGACCATCTCAAAAAAACACCAGCTTTACTCCGTTTCATATCACCTACTCAGAGGCAATCTCTGCCTAACATACAAAGCCATGTCAAACTCAAAGCTGTTGGACATGCTCCACTTAATGAAATCCCAATCCCTCTGAGCTACATGCTCTAAGGACCTAAACCTTGTCACCACAATAAACAGAACATGCTGGAGGGATAGTTTCCTGTCCCAGACACTTCCCATACACTGGAACAAACTACCTATCTATATCAAACAAAGCTCCTCATTAGCACTCTTCAAGAAAAATCTTGACGATTGGATGGGAAATAGAAATTCACCCTGGGGATCACTTCTGTGGCTCTGCTTGACAGGGGCACAGGAAAATAATTTCATTGGGTGGTGAAAGCCAGGGTACCTTTTTGGCTAGGCTTATATAGGCCCTAGGGCCAATAGCCTGGTACCTACCTATGAACCTATGAAGCTATGAGATTCTTTACATAACTATAGGATGCCTTGTGGTTTTCTTTACTATCTGCTGCAATTGTGTTTTCATAGCTAGCTTTAGAGGATTTGATGAGGGATCTCAACTTTTGTTGAGGCTGATAAGGGAGTTTTTTCCAATCTTGGGACTTCACTTTATTCTGCATCAGTTTCCTCCTTCTGTTGTAGAGTTTGTTTATGGCAGGGGATCACCAGATTGGCTTCCTTTTTTGGGAGGAGAGTGTCTTGGTTCTGTTTGGTATGGTGAGATCCATTCATTTGTATACTTGTTTTTACAGTGCATTGGTATATGATTCAGCAGTCATGCAACTAGTCTCCATTTGCATGGGTGCCATGAAATTAGGCACCGCTGTTTTTAGGAGCCCAAAGTTAACTTTGGAGAAGTTTTTCATGGTGGTTACCTTTGCGGGGGGGGGGGTGGATTTCCAAGGTGATTAGTTTGTGGTCGGATCTAACCAGGGAGGAGTTGACCATTGGTGTAGAGCAACGGTTGCCCATGTTAGTAATGACCAGGTCAAGGATGTTGCTGCATCTAGTGGGGATAAGAATGAGCTGGTCCAGGGCATTGGAATTAATGAATTCCAGGAAATGTTGGGGAAGTGTATTGGTACATGAGTAGTTTTCCCAGTTAATGGAAGGGTAGTTGAAGTCACCCAGTATGAGAGTGTTAGGTTGGACCCTAATAATCTCCAGGGTGCTTAGGAATGTGGAGTGTAAATCTTGGGACATGGTTGGGGACCTATAGTAGGCTACAACCTGAATCGCTGTTCAACCCAATGTTAGCTGCACCTGAAGTATCTCAGATGAGTTATGGTGGCCTACTATTCTGGAGGTGTGCGCATCCTTTATGAATAAAGAAACACCACTGCCTTTGGAGCTTTGGTCCAGGTTTGGGGCCTAAAGGTGTGGAATGAGTTATAGCCTGGTAGTGCAGAGGTGCTTTCTGCTGCTTTAAACCAAGTCTCTCTTACGGCACAAATGTCGATGTTCTCCATTTTAAGGAGTGCTTTGAGCGAGTGCATTTTGAGATTTAGACTTCTAGCATTGAGCAGCATGACCCTCAGATTGCATTTGTTTGTAGCTGTTATGGTGGTAATTTGGTCTTTGGAACACCACCTAAAAAAGGCACTATAGGGGTGGCAAGAGCCTTGGCCAGTATCCAGAAGCCCAGGGGTGACAGATGGAGGCTATCTCTGGCAAAGCATCGAGGTCTGTCAATCATGTCATCCCAAGCAGACAGATACTGGATCCCCTTAAAATGACACCAGAAATGTAGCCAATTGTTGAAATCAATAATTTTCTGCTTGTACTGTGGTATCATTCTGGGTGATGGAAGGATGCTGCTCAGGGCTAGGGTCATACCCGCCTGGGCTACATAATCTGAAAGCTCCTCCATGTCTCTTTTCATGTAGTCCAGGGAGGTACGTCTCAGGTCATTCACACCCACATGTACAATGGCAGAGTCATATTTGTACCTGTTGTTGAGGTACAAATCTCTCCAGCATGACCTGTTCATGTCAGAGGCTAGGTTAAGATCTCTGCAGCGAGTGACATTCCTGCAGTTAGTTCCTACATCTACCCTCCGACATGGCTCAAAATGATATTTGCAGTCTTGTAAAAGAAAGTGGAATATCCCTCTTGCTATAAGGTTTCAGTGTTTTCTGCACTTTTAGACCAGTATATGCAAAGACAAGGGCTAAAGGTGGAGGTGTCTCAATATACATCAATAACAAGCATACTCTAGGGTGGCCAAAAAGGATGACATGCTGGAGTTCTTCCCTATGCAGATCAACACAGACAAAATCCCATATCATATCTTAGCCAGCTATAGGTCACCTTCCATGTCCTAAGAAGCTCACAAAACATACTTGGACCTACTGGAGACACCATCAAACCTAACACCCTACTCATGGTATACTTTAATTATCCCTCTATAGACTGGAAATCCTGCATGACCTCAAATCTATAGGCACAGAGATTCCTGCACTTCGTAAATACAAGCACCTTTAACCAAACAGTAAATATGTCCACTAGAGGCATCGACATGCTAGAACTTGTGTTCACAAATATGGGAGAATGCTGCCCCCCCCCCCTGCATCTTGTCCTCTCTGGAAATGTCCAACCATTAAGCTGTCGCCTTCAAAATCAAAATCGACTCCATAATCCCATTAAAACCCAGAGCTGGCTAAAACAGGGACTGTGTTGGTTGGGGTGGGCAACAAAAAATAAAATCATTTGTAAATAAAACATCCAAGCATGTCTTTCAAACCTGGAGGGCTTTAGGACCTCTCAGGAGACTTCTGTCAAAAAGATCAGCAAGCAAGCCCTAGAAACCTAGCATAACATCCAAAATACCAACTTTACATGTAAGTACCATGGAAGATTTAAGCAGGTTAACAGATGGCCATCCAGCATGGAGCCAGACTGACTGAAGCCAGGGCAAGCCCATTGTCAAAACCATGAGTGTAACATCCTAATGTGTTTATGTTAACTGCAGGAGATTTCCAGCACAGAGCAAAATGTGTGTGTGTGTGTGTGTGTGTGTGTGTGTCTGTGTGTGTGTGTGTGTGTGTGTGTGTGTGTGTGTGTGTGTGTGTGTGTGTGTGTGTGTGAGTGTGTGTATGTGTGTAATGCCCCAGTTAGGTTGGCTGTCAAGTTAAGTAACTTTGCTTAGAATTAAACTCTTGAGCTTTGATAACCGGCAAGTCAGTGCCTTAAACCTCCACACCAACTGCTAGGTCTCTTTTATTTATATTTCTTTGTTTTTGTAAATCCCTGAGGATTACAGTCTATCACTGTCAGAATTCCATTGCTGTGTTATTTTGTGTCAGTGGTGCAATGGGTAGCATACTTGCTTTTGGTGCAGAAGGTTTTGGGTTCTCTTTCCCCACCAGGTAGATCAGTTGCTGACACTACTGTGCAACATGGGGGGAGGGGTGTTCCTGCCCTCCTTTTTTGGATAAGATGCTTGCTAACTATGAACCTGTTACCTGTTAGCCAGCCATGCCCCAGTGCATATCACCAACACTCTTTACCAATTTTACTTAAAAAGTATATATTCTTCAAGGGCAGCAGGCACTGAATTTGTAGATGAAACACTGAAATGCTAAGTGAGTTACTATTCTCTTTTAATGTGGAATTATTCTTTAGCAGAGATTGTGCATATTGACTGAAATTTGGTGGATTATAATGACAGCAGTTTGAGTAGCCTTTTATGGTTGAAATGTTCTGAAAATTGGTAGGGTAACCTTGTCATTATTGGTTAATATGTTTTGTTTCAGTTTCACTGCTAGAAAAATGTTCAAAACTACAAATTTAAAATGCACTCTAACGAGTTATGATATATTAAACAAAAAATGCAATTCAGTACAATCGGGAAGGTGAGTCAAAGAACATATGCATTTATGAATGGTCCTAAAATGTATGCAGGGGGCCCATCATTTGAAAATAGCCAAAGGGTACACTTAATCCACCACTACGTTCCCACAAGATTGATGTTGTTATTGTTTGTGAAACATGGTTAAAGAACAATGACTAGTTCTGTCAGGGTGTAAATGTTTTAATGTAGCAGACATTCTAACAAAAAAATCAAGTGGAGGTGTTATGATAGGGATTAAAGATAGCTATGAGACCTGTGATTATTACATGTTCACTGATAACACCAATACTAGAGACTGCGTAACTGTGACAATAAAGACAACCCTGGAACATATAGCAATTGTTGGAGTGTATAGACCACCAAAGTTAAATGCAGATGGCCTAGAGGAATTCATACATTTCTTGCATGAAACACAGGAGGGAAGAACAATATTAGCTGGGGACTTAAATTTACCAGAAACAGACTGGAATAATATTGATTTGACAATGTTAGTAAGGAAATTATTCACACATATATTCAGGAACAATTGCTTCAGACTGTAAAAAAAAATACCAGGGGAAGGAACATAGTAGACATTGTGTTCCCAAAGAAATTACTGTAACTTCAAGTCAAGTTTTACCACCACTGATGTGCAGTGATCATGGGGTTATAAAGGTTAATTTTTTGCTAGATAATTCTGCCAAACTGAAATCTAAACCAATGCACAGAAGGTTAATTACAGATTATACAGAAGCAAAACAGTCACTATGTAAAATTAACTGTAGTGAGGTGTTCAGTGGAAAAATTGCAAATGGAATGTGGAAAGTTTTGAAAGAGAAATTGTTTGAGTGCAAAAAATCAAAAACAATGTTTAACATCAGGATCTAGACATACAACATCAGGGGGATATATTTCCATAAGAACAAGATATCTGATTAAGTTGAGAGACAAAAAATATAGGAAATGGAAGAGAGGTCAAACTACAACTTTGAAAACTGAAATAAACAAGCCAGACAAACAGATTAAGCATAGTGCGAGACAAGATGAAGAAAAATTTGAAAAAAAAATGTATATAAAGATATTGAGCATAATAGGAAGCCTTTTTATAAATACATAAGATGTGGAATTAGTAAAGACATACAAGTTGCTAAACTGTGTGCAGATTCTAAAATTTATACTCAGACACAACAGATTATAGATATATTTACAAAATCTTATGCAAAACAGTTTGGCTCCACAAAAGGGGTGATAAGTTGTCCGAGTGACATCCAGGTAATTCCAGATACTGGAATCAAATTAGATTATATTGAAAAAGAACTGCACAAACTAGAGCCAAACAAAGCACAGGGAGGAGATGGAATTAGTAAGAATGACCTGAGAAAACTTCAGCAAGAACTTACAGTACTGTTATGTTTATTATTCACTAGGTCATATAAATATGGGGTAGATTCCTCAAGATTGGAGACATGCCCTTATTAAACCTGTCTTTAAGGGAAAGGGGAGTAGGACAAACCCAGAGTCATACAGATCCTTAAGTCTACTTTCATGCTGTGGAAAAATAATGGAGAGGGTAATATTGGAAAAGTTATTGTCAGAACTGGGTAGGCTGGGACTTGAAACAATATATCAGCATGCATATGCTGAAAACAGATCTATTACCACCTGTAACATGATGTTCTATAACAATATAACAACAGCTATGAATGAAAAATTGTGCTGTGATGTAATTTATATAGATTTAACTTCAACATTTTACAACATCATACACAAAACACTGATCAATAAATTAGTGCAACTAGGTATTGACGTACTCTTGATAAGATGGATAGCTGCATGGCTTACAAAGAGGACATGGCAAGTACCATACAGCAACTGGACAGGTAAAATCCTTGGTTACAGTCAGGCTGTCCCACAGGGCTCTGTCCTAGGCCCTTACTTGTTTAGATTGTATCTTTTAGACCTAACATTTTCATCTGAGGTGTTCTACAGTCTATATGCAGATGACCTGAAATTGGGTAAACTGATTACACGTGTTACAGATAAGGCATGTCTGCAAAATAACTTGACTAAATTGACCATTTGGACACAGGAGAATAATATGCTGATAAATACATCAAAAACTAAGCATATGAGATTTGGGAGACATAAACTGAAAGGTGAATATTTAATACAGCACACAGTGATTGAAACTATAGACTCATTTAAGGACCTATGTATATGGGTAGTGTGAAGGCTGTCAGAATAGCTAGATATGACTTTTTAGATAATTCTATGTCATTTGTAAATATTAATATAATCCACAGGCTTGATTTACAAATGTAAACTATGCATTATGATTAAACTATATGTTGTAATGAGCTTCAAACATGTAACCACAGTGCACTCTGCTGGAAGAAAGCTGATAAGTCAAGCATTGTATGACTGTTTGATCTCAAGCTCGGAGACAGGATGTCTAGGCCAGGAAATTATTTCTATTTTCTTGATTTAAGAGATAATTACTAAGGTTTACATGTATAATGTCTTTTATTACTGTGCCTTCCTGGCCAGATGCAGCTTACTAAGAAATTTAAATTTTGAGTTTCTGTGAGCCTGGGAAACTAAATCAAAACTGTTAAAAATGATGTAATCTGAAATTACTCAGCAGTACTGTGTTATCAATTTAAGACTTTCTCAGAGAGAGAGAGAGAGAATTAAGCATTTTGGATTTTGTCTGAAGATATCAACTCACCAGCACTCTACCTTTGCTCTGTAAGTTAGATATTTATTCAGAATAATGATTTATCTTAGAGATAGATAGAAATAGCCAGATTAGTTAGTTGTTTTCTATAGTTTTTATTTTATTTATTTTATTTTACATTTGTTGACAGTGATAGTCCTACTGGATGCATGTCCATTTTCAGCGGAGGCCCGGGGAGAAAAGCTCCAAGGGTAAGCAGATAGAGCATTACATAATACCAGCATTACATATTACAAACAAACTATTTACAGAGATTACATAAGTAAGCAAGTTAAACAAGTTCCACAGGTTAGAATTAATCCCGAGTGTAAGTCAGGATTAAATTAAATTACACAGTAAGATGGTTAACAGATTTTTACACATTCTAGAGAGAGTTAGCCAGGCTTGATACAGTGACATAGCCAGTTAAGTGACAAATGATGTTTGAGTCTAGTTTTAAATTGACCTAAGGTGGAAAGTAAGGTAATATCAGCTGGAAGAAAGTTCCAGGATCTACTTACAGAGTTTGCAAAGAGAGAGTCACCGGCTGTGTTATTAATTTTGCTAGTCTGAATTAGTAGTTTGTTAGAGGATCAAAGCGGTCTAGGATTGTTATAGGGGGTGATAATATTTTTAAGTGCAGGAGTATTGTCCGGATTATAGAGGATTTTTTAGGCCATAATCAGTTGGTTATACTGGATTAGGCTGGGTAGTTTAAGCCACCCAAGCTGGTTTAGATTGATGCAATGAAGTGTCCTAAATGGCAGCCCAGTGGCAAACCTGGCAATGTGGTTGTAGCAAATTGAGAGTTTGTTAAGGACAGTCTTGTTTAAATTCAAGAGTAGAGGGGATGCATACAGAAGGGTTGAAAGAAGGTGAGAGCGAGCTATGGCAATTTTAGCTGAAGGGGTTATGAAGGCTTTTATTCTGTAAAGTGACCCTAGTTTTTTATTGATGGTTTTGATAGTTTGGTTAACATGTAGGTCAAATTTTAGATTATTATCTATGATGACACCTAATAGTTTTGTAGATGGGTCAGGGGAGATTATTGTGCCATCATTTGAATTTATGGTAAAGGTGAAAGTGGTAGACCTACGTGTTGGTGAAAATAACAGCATTTTAGTTTTTTTGGGATTTAGGATTAGACGACATTCAGAAAGCCAGTTTTCTATTGTATTAAAGGTGGTCTGGGTAGCTGACCATAACTCTATTGGAGATGTGGCCGAGCAAATCATTGTAGAGTCATCAGCATATTGACTTTTGGGATGACAGTATAAAGGTCGTTAATGAAGATGGAGAACAGCAAGGGCCCTAGTATAGAGCCTTGTGGTACTCCAAGGGTGTTAGGTAGAAGTTTAGAAAGTTTGTTCTGCCAGAGGACAGCCTGCTGTCAACCATTCAGGTAGGATTGAAACCATTGAAGGGCTCTAGTATCTAGACAGAATGTTTGCAGGGTGTGGATTAAAAGTTTGTGATCAACCATATTGAATGCCTTGTAAAGATCCAAGAAGAGGGCTGAGGATATATAATTATTGATGTGATTATGGTTTATGGTGTTGGTAAAGGCTAGGAGGGCTGAAGTAGTGCTGTGCGGAAGACGGAAGCCATGCTGAGTGTCTACCATAAGGTGATTCTGGATTGGGTGGTGCATGAGTTGTCTATTAATACATTTTTTCATAATCTTTGCAAGTGGAGAGAGTATAGCTATTGGACTATAATTGGAGAATTCAGTAGAGCTGCCTCCTTTGTGAAGTGGGATTACATAGGATATTTTCCAAATGGTGGGAATTTTAGCTTCTACTATGGTTTGATTGATTAGTATTGAGACGGGGTAAGCAATAGTATCAGCTGATTTTTGTAGGTCCTCGGCAGGGAGGTGATCAGCAGAAAGTGTAGTGGGTTTTAAATTTTTGATCAAGGTACGGATAAGTGAAGTGGTGACTGGTTGGAAGCTGAATGTGAGTAGGTTTCTAGGGGTGCTACTTTCAGGACCAGGGGAGCTAGGAGGTAGTTGGCTAGCCAGGGCTTGAATTGTCTCAGTAAAGAATTGGTTAAAACTGTCAGAAACATCTTTAGGGGTTTTATCAATAGTAGCAACAGGGATTGGGGTTGAAGTTTGTCCAGGATGTAGCAGATTATTTAAACCTGCCCAAAACTTCTGAGGGTTATTTTGATTTACTGTCAGTAAATTACAGTAGTATTGTTTTTTTGTCTTGTAAAATGGATTTTTTTGTTTTGTTCCTGGATTGCCTGTATTTAATGTGATCTTGGGGGTCTTTATAAGAATGCCATAAAGCCCATGCTTTGTTTCTAAGGGTAATCTTGAGTTTAGACTCTTTAGAAAGCCATGGCGCAGTTTTTGCCTTTGTTTTCTTTGAACGAACAGGTGCATGCAAATCAAGGATCTCAAGGAATTTGATGTTAAAGTATGCTACTGCTTCCTCTAAGGGGAGGTGTTTTAGAACAGACCAATTACATGAGTTTAGTTCTTGTTGGAATTTGGCAGGGTCAAAGTTTATATTGTTTCTAACCTTTCTGAGTAAGGGTTGTTGGGAATTAATGGATTTGTGCTTAATTACATATGTGAGAAGGTGATCGCTTAAGCCATAAGGGAGGGTACCAGAGGTGTACAGTTGGGGGTGACTATTTATGAGTTCCCAGTCAAGTATGCTTTCTTTTTGGTTGGGTTTACCTATCCTGGTAGGGGTGGATATGATTTGTGTAAATGCATGCAGGATAATATGAGTGGTTGGGGATTCTGAGGAACAGGTGCCCCAGTCTATGTTAAAGTCTCCAAGTAGTAGGGTTTCTTGGCGGTAGTGACATGAAAGACAGTGCAGGATATCTTCAAGTGTAGATATGTCGTTACCTGGGGGTATGTACATACAGATGACATTAATGCATTTATTTTTATTAAGTTACAATTTGGTGGCAAGAATTTCTGCGTTATTAATCTGAGGTGGTTGTATTACATCTATAGTGCCATTCAACTCAGATTTATAGAGTACAGCTACCCCACCCCCTTCCTCAAAGCACGATCCAGCCTGTGTATGTTGTACCCATGTGGTAACACTTCATTGTCTGTAGTGTTAGATTTTAACCAGGTTTCAGATAAACAGAGAATCTAAGGGGAGTGGACATCCAGAAGTGCATGCAATTCATGTACCTTGTTATTGATGCTTCTAATATTGAGATGACAGGCTAGGAGAGAGTTAGTTGGCCTATTAATTGTAGGTTTGTAGCTTAGATTGCAAGTAGATGGGGTATGTGTATCTGAAGTGGGTGGGCCAGGGTTGAGGTGAATATCACCACCAAGTATTAGGTTAAGTCTATACTTGGTGATGAACTTCAGGAATTTGTTTATTAGTTTGTGGTAGTGTTTGGATCTAGAGCTAATGTGCCTGGGTTTGAGATGTTGATAGACTGAACAAGATGTTGGATAGGACCTGGTACTGTAAGTATGGTTGAAGGTGGGAGGATTTACAGCTGGGGTGATAGTATGGTCTTTCGGGATCTGAAATCCCGTTAGAAACTGGTTTTCATACAAGGTTAGGAGGTATGGTGCGAACAAGAGGGGTAGTAAAGAGGAGTATATCATTATCTGTGATTCAGCTAGTGAGTTAAGGAACTATTTTACCTGGTGATGCAACACCAGAAGATAGAGTGGTGAGGTAAAGGTACTGGAAGGGGGAGGGGAGAATGCCAGATGAAAGCTAAAAGGTGCTATTGACATGTAGGTAGAAGAATGGGGGTGGGAGGAATTATCCCAGATGAAAGCAGATAGGATCTAGAAGAATGGGGTTGGGAGGAATTATCACAGATGAAAGCAGATAGGATCTAGAAAGTGGGGGAGTGGCTATAATACTCTAAATGTACAGGTACTATGGGCTGGAGGGAATTGGGAGCAGGGAGGGGAGCGAAGAGAGCCCGAGCGCAGCGAGGGCTATTGCAGTTTACAAGGTTTCCTAAGGTGTCCTAAAGCTATAAGGTAAGTATTATAGTTCTTAATGTAAGAGTCAGTTTACTTAAGTTACAGGGGAAGGAGGCAAACACTCAAGTAGAAAAAGAGCCCTATGGCTGACCAAAATGGGGAGCTGCTTTATTACACAGCACTGTAAGTGAAAGCTTAACAAATGCTTTTTGTGTGCAACCTGCTCTGCTTAAATGCTGAGAGGAACTGATTGTAGTCTTGTAGACTCTGTTTTGTAGGGAACTGTAGAGTTCAATCTGCTTAAATGCTTAGAGAAACTGATTGCAGTCCTGTAGACTCCGTTCTGTAGAGAACTGTAGAGTTCAATCTGCTTAAATGCTGAGAGAAACTGATTGCAGTCATGTAGACTCCATTTTGTAGGGAACTGTAGAGTTCAATCTGCTTAAATGCTGAGAGAAACTGATTGCAGTCCTGTAGTTATGTCAGACTATTCTGCAGTATTATTTTAAAGCATTTTCCTGTGATCTCTGAACTCTGTAATGTCATTGTGTTGAAGTAATAAGTATTGTCTTGTGTTTTTATTATTTATTATTTATTATTAAATATTTTTAAACTTTTCAAGTGTGGTTGTTTAGTGTAAACATAATTTAAGCTCTTAGAGTACATTGCATGTATTCGGTGATACTGTCCAAGCCACTTCAATAGCTTTAACCCTGAGTCACACTTACAATTTGGATAACAGTAATATTGCACAGTGAAATTGGTCACCCTTTGGGAAGGGCCTTATTAGTAGTTGATAAATAGTGGTTGGTGGCAGTGGTTTGCTACCTTATAGCCTGAGCAGAAAGGGGAATAGCTGGAGAACCTGTGCCAGCCTTCCCCAGGAGCGTCTGTTTGTTTGTATATAACTCATATCTTAAAGTGTGTGTGTGTCAGCTACTTGGGCAGAGTCACGAAGCACTAGTTGGACAGAGAGGGTGCTGGAGGTTTTCACTTGACTACTAGGCTGAAATCTTTACTCTATAGCTGTGCCAGTGGGGAGTCTTATTGGGGATCTGGAGAGAAAGGGAGAAACCAGCCCCAGACTGACTGTGATCTCTATGTACTCTTAAGGGAAATTGTACTTTACTGTGAGTGTGTACTTGTTATCCTTCCCAATGAGCATGCCCCTCACTGATGCTAGTGGTGAGGATTGAGGCTTCTTGATTACTGGGCAAATGCACAGGTGTCACAGGTAGGTTCAGCTATGAGATTTTTTTTAATCATGTCAAACAAGTGGTTAATGATAGTTATAGAACTATAGGTTGTATAAAAATATTTATAAAGTCTAGGAAGTCAAAAATAATGAATTCATTGTTTGTTAGTTACATTAGACCAAAACTTGAGTATGGAATAACAATATGGAAACCTTATAAGAAAACAAGCATGAGTAAACTGGAAGGACTACAGCGGAATTAAACTAAGGGCATCCATGGATGTGAAAATTTAAGTTATTATGAAAGACTAAAATATCTGAATTTGTACAGTGTTTCTTTCAGATATCTAAGAGGAGATCTTTTTCAGGTATATAGGGCATTTAGAGACAACTACCTCTGAGAATGTTTGGGATTATCAAAAAGTACTAGAAAATCATCAGACAACCTATGTAGAAGATTCTATAGTAATGAGAAGTGTACTAATTGGTTCTCTGACAGAGTAGCTGATGCATGGAACAGACTACCAACTTACATTAAAGCAAGTACTAGTTTACATAGCTTTAAGAGCAGCCTGGACACTTATTATGGGAACAAATGTTTTGGTATATTGGCAGGCTAGAAGGCCGTTAATGACCATGCTTGAAATATTTGTATGTAAATATTTGTATGCATTGGCCAGATGCATTTTGTATGAACGTGGGTTTCAATCAAGTTTCAATGAATGTGAGTTTCAAGAGCAGAGAAGTTTACTGTTGCACATGCTAAGTCTGTTTTCATTATGATACTGTATTGTTTGATTTAGCAAATGGCTGTCAGTGTCTGTCCTACAAACTTTGAAATTAAATTTCTAAATTAAATCCAAGTATCTATAACCATTTCGAAAAAAAGAAGAAAACAGTATGCACAATGATAGGTCGGAACAGTGTTTTAATTGTAACTCAGAAGAGAGAGGTAAGTAATGGGACATTGGAATAGTTGCTGGGGGGAAGCTGGGGGTGGAGATGAGGGGGAACTGGTTCAGTACCCTGCCTAGGGCCCCATTATTTGACTATGATCTTACTCTGTTAAAACCAGTAACATTTAAGAGCTATTCCAAGGCATATTGCTTTTTAGTAAGTGATAGTTTCTCAAAATTCATTGCACTCCAAATCTATTACATCCTATGTTGAATTGCTCTCAGAAACTCTGTGCAACCATGCCAATGGCTGCATAGATGCTGTTGTACCTACCAGAAGTAAGCCCAGGACTAGCCCCAGAAACAAACCTCTCTGGTGGCATCCCAAATTAAATAGGATATACAAAATAGGAAAACAAAATAGGGAAATATCAGGAAGAGTAATTCCCATAAAGATAAAACCTCTCTCATCAAAATAAATAGTCAACCAGGAGGGCTAATTAGGTCAAGAAAGCAAACTTTGAGGTTAATTTCCAGGTGTAAGATAACTATAACGCCTTCTTCAGCTGTGTCAGAAACCTCAAGGATAGCACACAACAATGTGATGAACTGGTGATAAATTGTAATGAAAATAAAACCGCCCAACAAACACCAGGTACCTTCGCAGATAGAAATTATAAGTCCAAAAGCATAAAAAACGCTGCTAAGATAAGGTTCCAGAACTCACAAATGTCAATGCATCAAAAGAAACTTTCTGGCAGTACTGTCTTTATTGCAACACAAGCGCTTTTACATTCAGCTTCATCAGGTGTATAAGCATACCACAAAAACACACACCTTTTATATCATACCTCTAAATCACATGACCTTCATCAATCAACTTTTAAAAACATATTTGTTACTAATCATTAAAACAATACAGAAAATTTTCTAATAAACTTGTTTCTAAACAAATTATTAAAAAATGGTACAGAAATATATTACTTTCAAAGTACATTGAAACAGATAATAATAACTAAATGATGAAAAACAAAGAAACTACCTACGTAAAGCTCTTTTTCCAAGCACAGGTTTCATGGGCACACAATCATTAAGCCCATGTCCATAATTTGCTCTGAGCATTACGATCCATTTTGCTTCCATCTCTTCTGTCCTAGCCTTAACATCCCTCTCCTCATACTCACATATGTTCTACAAACAACCATAAAGTGAAAGCTATGTTGATCACCCATACTTAAAACATGTTTCGCTAAAGCATTAACACTAGAACCTTTTCTTATATGATAAACATGCTCCCTAATTCTTTCCTTCAATGTCCGATCCATTTTACCTATATAAAATTTATTACAGACCAAGCAACTAGCCAGATAAACTACATGTGTGGTCTCACAAGTAGCACTGACCCTAACATCAAAAATTTGTCCTGTATCTGGATGTTTAAAAAATGTTTCTTTATTAATATATTTACATTGTGCACATTTACCACATGGTTTAGTTCCATGATCTAAAGTACTATGAACCTTATCTTTTGGCATACATAGCCTTCTCTTCAGATTCTTCTTATTTTTAAACGTAAACTGAGGTATCTGTCATACTATTTCACTAATCTGAGTATCTGTTACTAATATTTTCCAATGCTCATTAATAATATCTGTATATTTCCTAACATCCCTTGAATAAGGTATACAGACATTAAGTTTATTATCTTTCTTATATTCTTTCTTAGGGGGTCTCTCTGAAAAATAAGGCTTTGCTCTTGTGCCCCTTAATTGCTTAGTGACCATAAGACTATTCTGAATCATTACTTGGTCATAACCCCTTTCTGAAAGTTCATAATCAGTTCTAACCAATTGTTTCTCATATTCATCATTCTTAACACTCAATATAGAAACTCTTAGGAACTGGTTTTGAGCTACATTTTTAAAAACATGTTTAGGATGCATGCTATCTCTATACAGAAGTTTATTTGCATGACATTCCTTCCTATATAATCTAGTAATAATGCTACCTGTGCCATCTTTCTCTACAAAAACATCTAAAAAACTAATACCTTTACTTGAATAATTTAATGTGAATTTTAAAAATTCTGATGATTCATTAATGTAACTAACAAAATCAAATAATTGTGTTGTGGTCCCTTTCCATAAAAGAAAAAGGTCATCAACAAACCTTCTGTAAAATAAAATAAAATCACTAAAAGGCCCTTCTAATAAATTTTCTAATTCCCATACAGACATAACTGTAGAAGTGTCAATCAATGGTCTCAAATTTTTGTCTAAATAAATAGAGATCGGTTCCGTACTCCATCCATTACCTGAGACTATCGGTCTCATAGGTGGTTTACTGTAATTCTTATGGAGCTTGGGTAGGCCTTGAATTATAGGAATGGTGGGTTTGCACCTTTACATATTTTAATATATTTCTGTGCCATTTTTAATACTTTGTTTAGAAACAGGTTTATTAGAAATTTTTATGTATTGTTTTAATGATTAGTAACAAATAATATTTTTTTAAATGTTGATTGATGGTCATGTGATTTAGAGGTATGATATAAAAGGTGTGTGTTTTTGTGGTATGCTTATACACCTGATGAAGCTGAATGTGAAACCGCTTGTGTTGCAATAAAGACAGTACTGCCAGAAAGTTTCTTTTGATGCATTGACGTTTGTGAGTTCTGGAGCCTTATCTTAGCAGCGTTTTTTATGCTTTTGGTGATAAATTGTGCCATATTCACCAAACCTGGCATTATAGCGAACCTGTTAGCAAACAACTTCAGTTCCACCTTTACTCCCTGTCACTCCTAACCATCTCCCAAAAACTACCCTCAAACATAACTACAACTACAGCTAGGGAGCATATACTGTCTGCACTTATTTAAGCCAAGAAGCAAATTCAGTGTGCCCCAGTAATCTCCAAGGATGCCTCCTGAATATTCTAGAATATGATTTATCAGAACCCCTGGAGTTATTATTTAACTATAGCTTTAAAAACAACTTTGTGCCACAAGAATGAAGGATTGTGACACTCATCCCCTTTCATAAGGGAGTATCTTCAACAGATCCTGGAAACTACAAACCCATTATTCTTATTATTATTTGAAAAGCTATGAAGAAAAATATGGAAAGTATCAACGAGGACATAGGAGACCTCCATTCACTGGATCCATCACAGTTTGGCTTTGTCAAAGGAAGGTCATGCTTACTGAATCTGGTGGACTTCTTTGAAAAGGTCAGTATAGCAATGGATATGGGGAAAAGGGTATATCCTACCCATTCAGACATTGTCAACAAACTTAAGGAACTAGGTATAAACCCCTTTATAACATGCTGGATAGTTAGCTGGCTCACAGATTGGACCCAGGAAGTTAGAATTTGTGAGATCACCTCCACAAAGAGACTAGTCACCAGTGGGGTCCCTCCAAGGATCCATGCTATGCCCACTCCTCTTTGGCATTTACTTCTTGTATGTCAAAACCAATGTCAAATGCCTCTGGCTATCCAAGGTGGCAGATGATTGCAAATGAGGAGCAGTCACTGAATTCCCCAAGAACACCCTTCAGGAATGTTTAACACAAACATTTAGTGCCAAAATCCATGGCTCACAACTCAATACAAAAAAATGACAGCCACCCCAGTAACAACATCATCAAGAAAAAAATCCTAAAAATTGATTCACTAGTGAGGGGTCTGGGAACTCATGTAGATAGTAATTAGCCTTCAAACAGCATGGTCCAAGGTAGCAAGAAAATCCTTCTATGTTGCTGAATTTATAAGCAAGGGCATGGTATCTAGGTCCAGAGAGGTCATCATACCACTGTACTCAGTCCTCATCAGACCCATCATGGAGTATAACGCCCCCTTTGGTTTGAACCTGACCAGACACATGGAACAACTGGAATGCCCTCAAAGGTTCCTTACAAAAAGAATCCAGTGAGTAAACACAATATCCTATGTTGGTCACCTGAAAGCCCTGTCTTTTTACTTGGTATCATGCAGATTTCTATGAGGTGATCTTGGCCTGGCATACAAGGCATCCCTGGACCCTGTTTTGATGAACCTGTTGCACATCCACAAAACAAACAGCATGAACATGAAATCTACTAATTTGAAAGATCTAAATTTTACTTGGAACATAAATAGGACATGTTAGAGAGACTGATGTGTTTCTCAGAAAATTTCCATTTTCTGAAACAGGCTCCCCATCTGTGTTAAACAGAGTTCATGCCTATTCCTATTTAAAAGCAACATGGCCAAATGAATGTATAATTGGAAGTTCACCCCTGGTCTGATGCCTATGTCTCTGATGGACAAAACAGTTAACAAATCACCCCTGTATAAATCAAATTTGTGGGTCAAATTTGGGTTGTGCAGCTAGGCTTATAAGGGCCCTAGTGCTTATTAGCCTAGTATACATCTTTGAACATATTTATCACACTGCCTGGAACTGGAGAAGATTTCCTGTTGAAGAATCAAGATAATGATATTATATATTGTTTCTCAATGATGATCTTTATCTCAAATGCATTTGGAAGGCAAAATTACTACAGTATCCATACACTAAAGTTTTTCACTGTGGTATGGTGCAAATATTGCACACAATGGCATTTCTAATAATGCAAAAATAAAGAAAAATACTCTTTTTGTCCATGTTTATTAACTACTTGTGTCTGTGAGATATAAGACGATAATGCTTATAAAGTCATTGAGATGATAATGCTGTATGTTGCTTCCTATGCTCATTATTGATTGCCATAAAATATTCTGTTTGGAATATATTCTGTTTTGAAAATCACAAAGTGCAAAGAAAATCATAGCACTCAATGATAAATGCAGGCATAAAAAACAAGATAAAATATTATTATTGCCTTTATTTGGCTATTACACCTCACTACTGGCTATCATAGAATAGTGCTTGACAATCATTAAAACAATAATGCTGTATATGTGTCCCCATACTCATTTTTTCACAAGTGTGTTTGACCAGTACAGTTAATACAGCCTCCAAATGTTAATGTGTTCTGCAGTACTGTAACATCCACATTTAGCAAAGCACCAAATATTTAAGATGATGGGAAGTAAATAAATTATTCAGTTTGCCTATATTTCTTTGTTATCTCTCACTACAGATAGAAACAGCACTTGTAAAAGCATTAGAATCATAGCTCTGTATACTGCTTCTCCATTATTTTATTAAAGAAACATGGAATGCAAGAAGCAATATGGAAACACCTACGTGCACAATGGCACCACATATTTGCAGTCATATAAAATAAGCTAACTGTCCCTCTTGTATCAGTATCATAATATTCTATATTTATGTTCCATTGTGATTTTTTCCAGGATTGCATTTGCAAACTGGAGTCAAAACAACCTTTGGATGTTTATATTTTACTCCTTCCTTGCACTAGTAAATGAATACAGCATTCACCCACCAAAAATCCTGTTTTATTGGACAGTGAAAGTGGACTGGTTTTGCATGATTCAATGGCCAAAAAGTGATCACAGGGAAACAATATAAACTATCTGCTCTTGAGAAAATAATTTCAGTAGTGTATCTTAGAACAGTTAAATTAATTCACATCTAGATTCTGCACTTTGCTTGGCTGAATAAATACACTCCTCATCCATATAAAGAGTATTGTTAAAAGACAGTTAATGTGCACCAATACTATTAGCAAGTGCGGTCAGACTACTGCTTGTGTGTGACTGCAGTTGATGTTTCCCACCCACCTGCCCGGTCCATTGTGTGCTTTTAATCTTGGTGCCTTTTCAGCTGTCTGTTCCTATTGCAAATTTGCCTTTGGAAGCTTCTCCTTTCAATCTGATCTCATATGCTCATTTTTTTGCATTTTGAAACATCAAACTGGGACAGTCCTTCCCTACACTAGCTTCTGTTTCACATCATTTTTTATTTATCCTTTTGCTGATGGGGTTAGTCCCACTAAATTAATTACCTCTTTTCAGTGAGACCCGATGCAGTATTTATACTTATAAGGACATCTGGGAAATTATCCTGCTCTTTTCAATAGATATCATGGAAGTCTTGCAGCATCAAAGGTGAGTGTGCTAATTGTTGAGCCACTGACACACATTCCACTAACTTAGTGTACACTGAAATATCCATTGTATTAACCCCTTTTCCATCTTATTTTTACAATTTGTAACATCTGGGACTAGACTACTAATTACTGAAGAGTCTTAGAAATTCTTCTCAGGAAACCCGTTGGGATTGGTGCTTTTGCACTGCTCCTACTGACAGAAGGAACAGAGCGACATTATTTCCTAGCCTTCCTAGCTAGAGATTATCAGTCACTGTAAAGCCTGAAAATTGCTTCTTATTGGCCAGCTTGGAATTAGTGCCACTGTTTACTTCTGGTGAGTGAAGGAGCAGAGGGACATTGATTCCTGCTGGTCTCTGACTGAACAGCACTTATAGGATTTCATTGAATGATCTAGTTGTAGATTTTATGGGAACATCTTCATGACCATTGTGCTGCTTGGTTTTCTGTTCTACCCAGGGTATCTATCTAGAGAAGACTATAACAAGTGTATTGAACCCAGCAACATCTGGGTTAATGCTGCTTCTCAGGAAGGATCCTGTTAGTGCTACTCTTTTGCTTCTGTGTGCAGCTATGTTGAGACCAACATTATCTTCACTACCAGACAATCCCTCCATTAATCAACTCCAAACCTCATAGGTACTACTCTCTGTTCAGCTGACATTAGCAAGCACTCAGAACCATGGATTTGCACTTTCTAACCACCTCTGTAGTCATCTTGGTTTAAATGGGCATCCTGAGACAATAAAGCAATTGTCTCATGTTTACTGACCACCACTTACTACTTAAACAAACTGGTACAAAGCGTGAGAGTTGTAGTTATATAATGTTATCAGAGGCAAAGCTTTCATACAAAGTCACAACAAATTAACATGCTGGTTGTCCGTACCACATAAAACCACTAAACCAGTCACACTCAGCTCAGACAAACACATTGACCTACATATGCTGAGGTTCATAATAGTAACCTACCTAAACCACAAAGGCCTTCTAAATGTAACCTAAAAACCAAATACCCTCAACAACCAAATACACCAGACAGGCAGCCTGCACCATGAAACAGACATCTAACAGTCACAGTGACTCGGTCAAATGCTCATAAGGCAAACCTCAATTCATTCCAATAAACTAGCCATAGGTGACTTCATAGTGACACACACTGATGTATCATTCACCAGGCTGTGTAAGGAGAGGGTTATGGTCAATTTCCTATCAGGTGCCAGGATTTGCCACATCATGCATGCACGCAGGTCCTTGCACCACAAGTGCACATATAATACAGTCATAGCACACATGGGTGTAGATGACTTGAGACTTACCTTCCTGAACTATATGAAGAGGGAAATGGTGGAACTCTTAGAATATGTGTTTGAGACAGGTATAAACCTAGTCTTCAGCAGCATTCTACCATCACCAAGAATGATGTTACAAAACAAACAAAGATGATTGAGTTCAACAAATTGCTTTAGCTTTTAGTGTCATTTTAATGAGGGGTACAATACATACCAGCCTGGGAAGAAATGCTAGACAAACTACTTTGCTATGTATGACCTGCACCTATCCTGCTATGGCTTTTGTATATTGCTTAAATCCTTATCCACCCCCATAATGCCTTTTGCAGATAACTTCAGTCTCATAGAGTTTTAAACATAACAAAACAATGCTAGGGCCTAAACAAAATGCTCCACCCCCTACAAATACTCCTTAACATGAAAAACATCAATGTATGCATCTCCACAGAGACCTGCTACAAGACCAATGAAAGCAGTCCACAAGACCCACATTTCAGTGCCTACTACATGTTCAAAGGCACAAATGAGGGCAGTATTATCATATTCTTTTAAGAAAATCACCTCCAGACTCATTAGACAAGATAAAAACCTCAAACTTCTCCAAGTCCTACTTACTCTTAAAAAAAAACTTTATCAATGTCCCTCTCAGCAGATACCTCTTACCTAACCAGTATGACATCCTTATGCAGTAAGCAACACCATTCACCTAGGAGACTTCAGTTACTCCTTCTTTAAATTGAAAATGTATACAGTCTCAAACAGGTACACCAGAACATTTTTGGACATCATCAATACAAACTCTCAGGACCAGTTAGTCTACATCCCAACCAGGGATGATAAAATCCTGGATATGGTCCTAACCAATACAGGGTAGCTTTGCTCCCTATCACTTGTAGCTTACTCCACAAATGAGTCACATTCACCTCAAGAGTGAAGCTAGAAACATTTTCTAATATCTTGGCATTCACAGATTATGCCAAGGCTAATCAATTAAGGCTGAGTGATGACTTGCCTAAGTTCAAAAGCCCCTTCCATCTCAGTGACCCCATTGTGTATGCAGTATCCTTTATTACCAAATTCTTTGTTCATGTAAATTGCTGCTTAGACACAGATTTCCCCTTCAAACACCCCCATGGTGGAACCCAAAATACAGACAGTCTCTATAGTAAAAGGCAAAACTTATTGCACACAAAAATAAAGTTCACTCTCAAGGGTCCAATGGCTGTCTTGCTAAACTTAACAAGGAACTCTTGACCCTAATCAAATCAACCAAAGTCAGATATGAGGCAAAAATAGCCACCCAGGTGATGATCACAGAACCCTCTTTAACTATGTCAGAAAACTCAGAAATAATGCCCAGAACTGGGCAGACCAAATAATAAAAGATATCACATACTCAGACTCAGAGAACATAGCCAATCTGGACACATTTAGTTCCAACTTAACCCTGCCCCCCCTTCCCATATTCCCGGATGGCATACCTGTGTCTACAGTCCACATCAAATCTTCCAAGAACAAGTCCTCAAGGCACTATCCAAAGCCAGGAACACTATTTTGATAGAACAGGATATCAGACCAAACTGCCTACTGGTCATCCTGAAACATGACTTGATAACTTCCCCTCCTACAGTGGCTGTTCTACATCCACCTCCAAACAGGCTTCATGCTAGATAAATTGAGTACAACAACCGTTATCCCCATCGCTGCCTCATGCAAAGCTGGGGTGTCAGTGGACCCAGGTAATTATACACTTACCAGGTATTATGGTACTTTTTCCTTAAAAAAAGTCAATGGCCTTTAGCGAGGCAGATCTTCCTCACTTACTGTTATTTTCTATCCATGAGGGATATGGGTGCTAAATCAGGGGTGAACTTGTGATTTACTATCCATTCATCCAAATTACAAATTAATAGAATAAGAGAAGTACTTTGCTTTAAGCAAGGCTATGAGAGGGATTATTATGGAATTAATAAATGAGGACATAGGTAACCTACAAACACTCGATCCAAGCCAGTTTGGATTTGTCAAAGGCAGATCCTGCCTACTTAACCTGGGAAACTACTTTGAGAAGGTTACTGTAGCAACAGATTAGGAAAAATCAGTACACACTGCATATCTAGACCTTGTAAAGGCATTTAACACCATCCTACACTCAGGTATCATAGATAAAGTCTCCCAACTAAATATAAATCCCTATGTAGTTCATTGGATAGCAAACTGGCTCACAAATATAACCTAGAAAATTAGGGTGAACAGCTTTTCCTCCTGCTAATGACCTATTACTAGCAGTGAACCCAAAGATTCAGTCCTTGGGCCACACATCTCTCGCATTTACTTCTTTGAGGTCAAAGCAAATGTTAATGGTTTCTGGTTGACCCAGTTTGCAGATAACTGTAAACTGGTGCCATTTTAAATTCCCAAGAGAACACCAACATCCTCCATGAGGGCCCTTCACAAATAGCAGATGTCAAATCCCTGGAGTAAAACTAAATGCCAAGAAATGTATAGTTCTACCCTTCAGTAAGCATGGCTTCCTTTATAACTATCACATTAACAACACACCTTGATCCTGTAGTCAGAGATCTGGTAACCTATGTCGATAATAAACTGTTCTTTGATAGCCACGTATCCACTATTGTAATGAAGTTCCTTTTCACTGCAAAACTTATACCTAAAGGTATGTGTCCAGGGATGTGATCATTTCACTGTTCTCAGCTCTGATCAAGCCAATCATTGAATATAATACCCTATTTGATATGTCTCTGTCCAAATACCTGTCACAGCTGGAGTGTCCACAATGCTAAGGGCCTTTAGCGAGTCAGCTCCTTCTCGCTTACATGTTGCCTCTATCCAAGAGGGTTATGGGTGCTAAACCAAGGTTGAATTTGTGATTCCCCAACCATTTGTACAAAATACATTTGATTGGAGTAAGAAAAGTACTTTGCTTTATGTAGCGTGAAAGATGGTTTCATAGAAGAAATATTCTATGTGATACATAACTATCCCTCCAAAATATTCTATTTATGTTGCAAAAGAGAATGTGATCCCGTAAGTGGGTGTTCATACTACCACTGGACTTGAGAATATGTAATAGGTCTGACAGGATAAGGTCTGTTGAGACTGTATACACAAGGCCGAGACCCCTCTCAGTAGCCTGCATGACACTGAGAAGGGACAAGACATGAGATGGTCTACTTAGCGTTTATGATTTAGGTCCTTCATTTTCTAAGTAAGAAAGCATTGTGATCATTCAATTTGTGCCATTTGTTTGGATAGGTACATACCCAAGGGGCTTTATACTCAGTGATTGGCCTTATGAGTGCAGAATACAGTGAAATAATCACATCCCTGAAGCAGAATGCCATACCCAAAGTTACTCTATTCCATGTATGTGAGAGATAACAGTATCAAATAATTGAATGCCTGCAACAATCCCCATTCCCACATATTTCCACAAAGACATCTTCCTTATCTATCTGTACATTTTAATCCTATAAATGAAATAATTTGAATCATTAATAAAAACTGGCATCTTCTGCTGCTACATCTTTTAAAACCAACTTAATATATATAACTATGGAAATCATCTTGGAGTCCCCTGAAGCAGCAGTAGGGTGCAACACAGGGCACATATTGTCATTGGAAACTTTGGATGTCTCAAATATATCTTAAGTATAATTCCAAGTCTAGAGTGGGTTGCACCAAGAAATCTGCTAGCACAGGGAAAAACAATCCATTTACACATATTAGCTGGGAACTGCTACAATGTTTAATTTTTAATCAAACAATTAAAAACAATTAAAATACATTTTACATTTCTTCTTTAAGGGCACGCACTGCATCAGTGGTCTATGCATGCCTCTTTAGAACAACCCATGCACAAAGACAGAATTTCAACACTGGAACTTTCTTTCTCAAACACATATTGGAACTTTCACTTCCACTGACAATAAGTATTACTTCTCAACTTCTGCAAACAATGCTACCATGTACCTTGGCTATAGGAACAACAAAAGCCACAAAATCAACTAGGAACTAGCTTAAAAAACACAGAGGCTGCACTGCAGACTTCTCAGTGCAGCTTGTGATGATGTGATGTATTGCCAGCTATGACAGGCGAAATAGAGCAATAGATGTGTAACATATACCAGCTTAGCTAGCTTGAGTTGTGTAAAGAATTATATGTCATTTGTATATCAAACTGATTTGTACAGGTGCATCTGTGTGAATCTATCCATGTTATTTTTAATATTTCCTGTGACTGAAACTCTGGTGTTTATTATAAATAGATATTTAGCACTATCATGTTTGTTTATTATTTATTATTAAATATATTTACACTTTTCATTGTGGCTGGTCTTTTAAAGAATATCTTAACCTTTGAGAGTACTTATATTTATTTGGTGACACTTTGGCCACTCCTGAAAGCCTTGCTGCATTGGTCAAACACTACCATTTGTATTACTATTCATTTTCAGTATAATTGTGTACCATTGTAAAAGTCTTAAAGTAGCTGGCTGGTGGCAGTGAATCCATCTTATTGTCTGGCTGGGTCTATATTATAACATTGAAGTTTTTAAACATCGAATGTTATAATATTGAACCCCAAACACCCCAATCTGAAAACTTTGAACAGTCAGAATACCAAATTTTTTCCCGGGGAACAAAATCGCTATTCCGAGAAACATACACACAACACAAACACACACAAAAAACAGCAATCCACACACATACACTTAAATTTCTACACCTAAACCTAAACTAAACTTTACATACACTACTAGCTATTCACTTACCTTAACCAAACCCTAACCCTAAGGTCCGTCACTATCGCACACACCTCACCTGCGCCCTAACCCTAACTCATCTAACCCGCCCCTAACCCTAACCTACACACAACTGCACACTTACCTGACCTGCGCCCTAACCCTAACTCACCTAACCCGCCCCCAATCCTAACCTACACACAATCGCACACTTACCTGACCCACGCCCTAACCCTAACGTCCACACAACCGCACACTTACCTGACCTGTTCCCTAACCCTAACTCACCTAACCCACCCCCTAACCCTAACCTACACACAATCACACACTTACCTGAACCCGACCCATAACGTTCCAACATATCGAACGCTGAAAACAGCAAAGCCACAGCAACGGCTCACCGAATTCTTTCCATGGGAAAGAATTCGGTGTCCTGCACCTTCGCTGTTTTCAGCATTCGACATTACGGGTTCGATATTATAACATTTCGATGTTTAAAATCTTCGATGTTATAATATCGACCCGTCTGGCTGAGGGGGCAGAGCTAGTAAATCTGTGCCAGCCTTTCCCATATGGGTGTGTGTTTACTGTTGTTAATGCTAAGTCTGTTTTCAATCTGCAACTGTTTTGTTTAGCAAATGTCTGGTAGTGTTTGTGCTACAGAATTTTAAAGCAGTGTTAGTACCACAGCAGGTAGGATACTTGCCTTTGGTGCTAAACACTGTAGGCTCTACCTCCACACCATATAGAGAGTGTGTGTGTGTGTGTGTGTGTGTGTGTGTGTGTGTGTGTGTGTGTGTGTGTGTGTGTGTGTGTGTGTGTGTGTGTGTGTGTGTGTGTGTGTGTTTGTGTGTGTGTGTGTGATGTGTGAAAATCAAATATCAAAGAGTGTGTGTCAGCTACTTGGAGCAGGAACACACAGCATTGGTTTCACAGAGAGAGTGGTGGAGGACTTGGCTTGGAACACACGACTGAGGATACAGCTCTACAACTGTGTCAGTGGGGAGTCTTACTGGGGGCCTAGAGAGAGAAAGAGAGGGAAACCCAGCCCCCAGACTGAGTGTGTTCTCTGTGTGCTCTTAAGGGAAATTGTGCTTGGAGCAGAGAGCTGCATCTGAAAATACTGTGTGTATCTTATTTCTGTTCCAAGTGAACATCCCTCACCTGTGTCCGTGGTGAGGATTGAGACTCCTTTATCACTGGCCCAGAGGAGGAATGTCAAACAGCTTCTCTGTTTCTTCATTTGGTACCTTGGCTATAGGAAACAAGAATCTTAATCATCTATACCAACTACCAGACTACTCACTTAGTAATCAGAGTTGATTGAAATCTGCTGAAATGGGTAATTTTGTATTTTATTGGTTCATATATTTTGTTTCACTGCTTAATGGAAAAATCTTCAAAGCTATTGGGGTGCATTTTCAAGGATTGCAAGTTTCAGTGCTTTTTCAAGGAATGTGGGCTTCAAGGGAAAATAATTTACTGTTGTTAATGCTAAGTCTGTTTTCAATCTGCAACTGTTTTGTTAAGCAAATGTCTGGTAGTGTTTGTGCTACAGAATTTCAAAGCAGTATTAGTACCACAACAGGTGACATACTTGCCTTTGGTGCTGAACACTGTAGGCTCTACCTCCACACCATATAGATGGATTGATGATACTGCAGTGCCCTTTAAATGGGGGGGTGGGTGTTGCACTTCTGTGTGTGTTGTCCTTTGGATGAGATGTTAAACTTAGGTCCCATCTGTCTTCATGAATAATAAGGGCTGTGTGATCTTTTACATTCACCTGAGATTTTGAAAAGTGTAGAGACAGCTTTCCTAATGCCCTGGCCAAATTTACCTTAATAGTATCAATACCACCAAGGGTCTCCCCTGAAAAGATGCGACTAGCTTAGTGGGACTATCCTGGTCAACCAAGGATATATAAATTAAATATTTTAAATGAAATCTGTATCTCAGCCTTCATTTCAAAAGTAAAGAACAGAATAGTATGCACGCTGACAGTACTGAGCATCATTTACAGTAAATGGAGGAAGAAAGACAAGTAATGAGACACCAGAATGGCTGTGGGGGAGATGGTCCATTGGCCTGCCTAGGGACCATTTAACCATGGTTTGGTTCTGCAGTCAATACCTACCTTACTGGGCTACCAGTTAGCCTACAAGTATGAGAACAAATTTTCTTAAGAACTCCAGATGACTTTCATTTAATTTCTCTCCATATCAAGTCTTGCAATTACTTCTATGATACTAAATTACAATTACACTTTGTCTTGCCAGATTATTACTGTCTGCACTTATTGGCACTCCAAGACCATTGTTTTCTATTTGGATTCAGTTTCCAGTACTAATGCAGTATATGGGGGATATTGTACTCCTGAGTCTGTTGTCCTTCAGATGAGACATTAAATCAAGATCCCATCTGCCTCACATGATTGTAACTCAGGTGAATGTAAAAGCTCTTATAGCACTTATTGCAGAGAATAAGGATGCTCTACCAAAAGCTTCACACTAAAATCTACAATGCAAAAATAGAGCTACATAAGGAGAAAAACATGAAAATATTACATACAATATCTTCTTCTTCTTCTTTCGGCTTTTCCCAGTTAGGCGTCACCACAGCGGATCACCTGTCCACTCATGATTCGCAGTAGAGTTTTACGGTGTTGAGTTGCCAGCCCGGCACCCAACCTTCCACAGAAGGCACACACACGCACACCACATCATAAATCTCCCACCATATAACCACCTACATTTCAACAGCCAGCATCTAATTTCTGTCAGAAAAGAAGACAATTACAATTATGCATTATTAAAATGTCCAACCAGTAATGTTCCCACAGGAAAAATAAAAGATGTGCACCAGGATAATAATCCACAAAAAAAGCATTTTTGTCCTGACAAGAAGGACTTCATCAGAATCTGTTAGCTGCAAAAAAGCTATCACTTGACACTGGAAAGGCCCCACTTCATCAGCTATAATGGAATGCTGGCAGATTCTCTATAGTGTCAACATAGATTAATAGCATATAACCAAGAGGAGAGACACAGAAACTGTCATACTTTCACAGAAGTCCTCTATAGACGTTTTGTCACATTACACCGTATATAGTATAGAGTGATTTTCTAAATGACTCCATTAAATTTTTATATAAAAATGTCCTGGATATAGACATTACACAGACTTAAACCAATTGCCTTGGATGTGTAGATTGTCCCAATACCCCCCCCCCCCCACACACACACACACACACACTTTTAATTTTCTCCCCTGTTCTAGGTAAGTCTCGTCATGATTTAATTTATAATCCTATTTCTGTTTTAACATTCTTTGACAATATGGAGTACTTTAGTCTTTGATAAACATTTTAGACATATACATTTACTTTTTGGATACTCTCAGTAAACTTTAATATTAGATAGCTGCAAACATATATATAGTTCATTAATTAGTTAACAAGTTGCAATTTTAAAATGCTTATACTTATCATTATTTACTTGCTCATAGTTAATTTTCTTAAAAGTTCAAGTTATAAGAGTCCAAGAATGAGTACTAATATTGAATTATATATATATATATATATATATATATATATATATATATATATATTTAATTTCATTGTATAAAACTCAGATCAAATACTCCTTCTCTGCAAGTTTACTGAATGTGTTTGTTGTTCTTGGCTATATCTAAAATTATAAATCAAAAATATACAAAAACATGAAAAATTGCCCTTTGCCCTTTTTTGTCATCTTTACCATCTTTTATTCTGCTCTTTCTGATTTTAACTCTACAATTAAAAGGGCGTTTGCATTTACCCCACTCAGTACTGTCACCCCTTTATCACCCCTTCTCCTGTATAGCAGTAGTATAACCTTTTTTCAAGCAAATGCAAAAGCATTAGAACTGGAAAGAGGAGAAGCACAAATTACAGTGAGAGCAGACTCAGCCATACCCATTTCATTGCACACCACAAACATGGAAATAGAATATTCTGGATACACAACTGCTTGAAGAATATAGGCAAAAAATTCTACCACCCCAGCAGCAACTGTCTGAATAATATCTTGGCCAGTAACACCAGAGTCAGCCATAGAATGTCAACAGCCTCATGCAACAAACGGCAATCCAAAACTATGTCAATCTTTCTTACATTTATTACAAAACAAAATATTTTTCTGTTCTCCCATTGCTTACAACAAATGATCAGAACAACCACACAAAAAAATCGTGGTCTGGCCAGAATATTTCACAATACCCCCTTTTAACCAGCAAAAGAGTAGCATCTGTAATATATACAATTTAATTATTTTCACCTTTCAAATGACACCCACCTTCCAAGTTTAGACTACAAACCTCTGTTGTTCATTTATTTAGTAACAGAATCAATCCTAGCATATAGGTCAGAAAAAATGTTTTTACGTCCATGTCACAAATATCACTATTTTGGAATTGTTCAGTAACTTTCTTTTTTAAGGTGTATAAATTCACAGGTAAATAGAAAACCATTCCAAATGTGAACATCATTTCTTCCCTTCAACTGCTAACTTAAATTTATCCAACAAAGCAATAACTCAAAAGTAGTAACAAAAAAACTCTGTGTACCCAAACAAATAAGGAAACTGACATCATGGAGTATAAATCCTAATGGTGATATTAAATTGTCCCAAACAAAATAATGGTCAAAAGAAAATTTGTGCTTAGCTCAAATAGACACCGTTTTGTATGTTTACTTGGAAGGTTAAAAGTTACAGAGTTCTCTCTGGTAGCAGTAACAACTGTGTAAGAACCTTGACTCAGTTCCATGTATATAGGCTGAGTTGCTGCACAGCAACCATAGGAAACAAATTAGGAGACAGATCAACAGCTCCACATTCATCCTAACACCACCAGAAACACCAACAGGCTTGCCATCAGTCCTTGCAGGAGAAAAAAACACAATGATCAATAACATTGGCCCAGAGTAGAGCACTATCATTCATGGTTCCTCTTCAACAACTAGTTTTAGAAGGGTCTATATTAGATCACTGAATGCTTAAAAAAGCAAACGGTGATTAATCGACCCTATGTAAGCGAAAGCTTACAATATCGAACTGTCAGAACAGTGATTTATTTCCAAGGGAAAAAAATTGCTGTTCCAACAAAAAAAATAAATAAAACACTTAAAACAATACATTAACTGGGGGACTTTGCCCCCCCACACCCCCCCTACTTAAATATACCAACTCCGAGACCACACTACAGTGCTGAAAATGTCAAAGTAATGAAGCAGCCAAGCAAATTCTTTCCCAGGGAAAGAATTTGCTTAAAAGCCGCTTCGATATTTTGCCGTTTCAGTCTTTTCAGTTCAACCAAGACGCATTCGAAAGAATGTGTCTTCGGTCTTCTAATAGGGAACATTTTAGAAGTATACAAAAAAAAGTCATAAGCAGTGCGTTCCTTGAACCAGAGATAAAATACAAAATGAACCACAAACTTCGGTAATACAGCTTCCAAAATTCATTGAAAGTTTAATAATCCACAAATAAGGTTAAACGCTTTTGTCTACACCTGTAGACATCATCAGAACCATTATTAAAAGAAAAAAATCATGTTAAACACAATCAGGAAGTGACACCTCCAAAGTGCTCTAATTGGCATTTCATGTGAAAAAGGCTGGGAAGCCTTGTAAAATAACTTTAAAGTGCCTTAAAGGGCAGTCAGTATTATCAAGTAAAACTGAAGCTCAGTTAAAGCATAAAGTAAAATAAAATAAAAATACAATATAATCCACTGATTTACAAAAAAATATGAGCATAAATAGAAAATCATAATTTATTAGCACTTCTTTTCAACTAGTGGTGATAGATAGGTTTTCATGAATACTAGGTGTGTTAGTGGTATCTAATTTAAGTTATCAAAATAAATGTCCTTACATTCACCGCTGCAGTAGTCCTTACATATGGGATTCCCTGCCATGAGGCCCACCGTCTGGCCAGTTTACCAAAGTATACCATTGCTTTAAGATATGCTGAATGTCACCTGCACACTCCTTGTGTGGGGTAGGGCATAAAGGTGACGGTCAGGCGTACCATCCTCAGAACTTTTTTGCCACCAGTCCGAATGCTGTTTTAACCATTGGCCTCTGACCTCTATCCATTTTTTTTCTAATTTTTCTGTTTGTTGGCTTTCCTGTGCTTATTCCTGTTTGCTGGAGTCTTCATAGTTGCAGATAAGTACCCAGTTGGGTTTTTGGTTGCTTTTTCTTTTGGAGGGCTCTGCTGCTTCCTCCTCCCAAGTTTCTTCTTGAGCTTTGGCAGTCTCCCATTAGTAAGGAATACTGCTGCAGTGAATGTAAAGAACTGCGGGATAGGGCATAAAGGTGACGTTCAGGCGTACCATCCTCAGACCTGTTGTGTAAAATCTTACCATAATGATAGATATTCTTGCCTTCACCGCTGTAGTATTCACTCCCTTCATCCATGTGTGGGTTCTCCTTGGTTTTCCTTGGATTGCTGTTCCTACTGGGGCAATCAGTTCTAAGGATGGTACACCTGAACGTCACCTTTATGCCCTACCACACACAAGGAGTTTGCAAGTGACGTTCAGCATACCTTAAAGCAATGGCAAACTGGCTGGATGGTGGGCTTCATGGCAGGGAACCCCATTTTTAAGGAATACTACAGCAGTGAAGGCAAGGACATCTACCATTATGATAAGATTTTACACAACTGTTTTTTCCCAGTTCAAAAGTTTGCTTTTCTAGTCACTATAGAGTGAGGAAGCCCTCACTTGCTCAATCACTGAGAAAGTAAAGTGTTTGAAACCAGCACACAATATGGAATGTTTGGCAAGGGTATTCTTGTTGTCAGCATGTTTAATACAGTAATAGTGCTGGTAAATTCTACAGTTTAAAGCCTTGTCAGTTTTTCCAATGTAAAAAGCAAAAAACTGGGAGCATGTAGCCAGGTAAACCACTCTCTCAGAGGTGAAAGAAAATTTTCCACCCCTAGTACCTCTCTTAATTTTGCTAAAGATCTCTGCTTCATATTTGATTTCTATGTGGCAATGCTGAGGACAGCCACCACATTTAGCCATTATAGGAAAGTGCCCTTATTGAGTATTTGATTCTCTCTCCAGAATACTCTTAATATTGGGTTTGTTTCTGTAAGTGAAACTTAAAGGTGCCACACTTAGTCTTTTAGTATCTTCTTAACAGTTGTGAACACATTCCAATTCTTCCTGATAATCCATTCAATTTACTTCACATCTAAGCTGTGGTGCAGCACCATATTGTTCTATAAAGAGCATGGTGTATGATTAGTGGAATTAGTAGAGTCAACAACAGCTTCCAATGGAATATCACATTGCAAACCGTACTGAAAACTAGAGACATATCTACCATGCCTCTCTGCCCAAACAAGTTCTTGCACTGTATTTAGCAAGGATTCAGGATATCCATGATTGCTAAACATCCGCTTAAGCACTTTGAACTCTCTGACGCATGTGTCATCATTTGACGTGTGTCTGAATATTCTGATTATTTGGCTTTTAACAATCCCCCTCTTCTGAAGGTATGGGTAATAATTAGTAAAGAAGAGAAATGACTTGCAGAAAGTGGGCTTAAAACTTAGGTTTGAGCCCATTGTCAGGTGAACATGTGATACATATATCCAAATAGTTAACAACATCATGATCGGTAGAGTGAGCAAACTTGAAGAAACTGGTAGTATTCTCTACTCAAACCATAAACTCATTGAATTCCATTTCTATAACTTGCCAAATAAAAAGCAAGTCATCCAGGTACCTAAAGTACCTGATGCACTTTCAAAAGACTGGTAATTAAATAATATGTCCAACTCCCATTTTAGTAGAACACTGTTGGCAAATGTGGGGACACATGCTGTTGTCATAGCAACACCAAGTTGTTGTTTAAAGTATTCACCGTTAAATACCAAAAATTGTTACAAAAAAAATGTCCATGAATTCCTGGATCAGTGATGCTTCTGTTTCACTAGTGCAGCCGAATATGTGACTATTTCCCCAAACCATCTCAGACCTTAATCGTGGGGAATCACACAAAACTTTTTATGTCACTTGCGGCAAAAATGTAATCTTGATTGTTGTGTACCTTGCAGAGTTTGACTAAAAGGGCCCAGGAGTCACATACAATATGATGGAAGTCATTAAACATGTGTTTTAACTTAATGTCAACATATTTTGCCAATGGTTCCTTAACCGAGCCATCCGCTGCAACAATAGGTCAAATCGGTGGATCATGTATTTTGGACTTCATTTTAGGAATCCCGAAGATTTTTGGAATGATGGGGTTTGGGAACCTTAACAAAATTGTATAATTTCTATGAGATGTTGTAAAATAGGAGTAGCTCATCAAGAACTACTTTAATTCCCCAATAGGCAATATTAATCTCTTTGAGAAATACAATAGTGTATGTCATTGTCACCAAGAAGTTTGTACATTCAACATAAGCAATCATGTGTGTCCTTAATCATGAGCCCTCCCCCTTTATCAGGTTTCATACATCTAACATTTAGGTTAAGTTCCAGTTAACTGAGTGTTTACTGTACTATCTTTTAGATAAATTTATAACTATTGAATGTGTCATCTCTAAAGTTTAATTTGCTCATTTTACCTAAGAGGACATTGCATTTGAATGCCTCAGATTCCCTAGTATTGTTTTATTGGTGGGGGGGCACACTGTCTTGTTTTGATAATCTGTATCATTGTGAATCAATTTTTTATCCTTCCTGTGTTTAATCTGGGTGAGCTTGTTATCTGTCACTTCAAACACTTAGTTGAAATGGGCTCTATTCCTTTGAAAGTCCAAATATGCTGTAATGGAATCAACTAATTTAGATATGTTGTCTTTAAATTTATTCAGGCGTCTTTCATTTTCCTTAATAATAAGTCTTGTAAGTTCTAAGCCAGTGCAATTGAATAATTCCAATAATTCCGACTGGAACACTGACTTTATGTCTACTCCCATGGATACTTCCAGATTCTAAGGCCCTTGGGGACATGGCCCCTTCTAGCACTTTCACTTAAAAATACATTGACAAGTTGAATGGTTTAAAAGCAGTTCTAGAATTTGTTCATGTAAAGACAAAAAACTACCTTCTTTGGAACAAATATGTTCTCTGCTATTAACTGGTGTAACATTGTCCAACCATTTGTTTACATTGACAGCATATGTAAAATTATGCACATCAGCAGTAGGAACATTGTTAGCTGCTAGAAAGCTGGGTCTCTGAGTCTGCAGTGAAGCTGTACTGCTTTCAGTGCTGTTGTTAGCTTTCTCCCCAAAGTTCCCTCTGTTGATTTGTGTCAAGACTTGGGTAAGATGCTCAATAAGTAGTATAAGATCACCACATTCTTCTGGGGAGGTGAATAATCCATCTGGGAAAAAGTTCTGTGAAATGGGAGCTGACATATCCAGGTAACCAGCCAAAAAGTAAAAAAAAAAAAGTCACAAGCAGAGTGTTCCTGGAACCAGAGATAAAAAACAAAATGAACCACAAACCACAGGAAGTGGCAATATTTTTGCAAATCAGCAGATTATATTGTATTTTTATTTTATGTTACTTTATGCTTCAACTGGGTTTCAGTTTCACCTGATAATACTCAATGCCCTTTAAGGCCCTTTAAAGTTATTTTACAAAGCTTCCCAGCCTTTTTCACATGAAATGCCAGTTGGAACACTTTGGAGGTGTGTCACTTCCTGATTGTTTTTAACATGATTTTTTTTAAACAACGGTTCTGATGATGTCTACAGGTGTAGATGAAAGTGCTTAACCATATTTGTGGATTATTAAAGTTTCAGTGAATTTTAGAAACTGTATTACCAGAGTTTGTGGTTCATTTTTAGAAGTACAGATTCAGCCAAACCTCCTCTCATCACCAAAGAATTATTTAGGTACCTTACTCCCTTGAATGCCAATAAAGTCTCAGGAATAGATGGACTACCATCTGAGGTTTTTAACTGAATATTGTTGAGTGCTATTAGGTTGCTATGGAGAGACAGCAATTATGCTTTAAAAGCAGAGAACTCATCTCTTCTTGGAAGCAATTCTTACACATCCTCATCATTATCTAGGCAAGGATCCTTGATCAGCAAGTAATTATTACTCCATCTCTCTTTTAAATGTGGACTGCAAACTCTTTGCAGCTAATTGGGCCTACAGGCCATTGTCACATATTCCCCAACTCATTCATCTGGATCAAATAAGTTTTGTTAGGTGATAGCTAGCCTGGAATAACATACTTTTAGGAGCCCATTGGAACAAATCATGGCATAGGACATCTTAACCTGAATAACCCTTCCCAGAGCTATGGAAAAAGCCTTTAACTATGTCAGGTGGCCATACCTTTTTCATATTTTACTCAAGTTTAACCTCCTTTTATTCCTGACTAACATTTGTATGTTCTCTAGCTCACCTCTACAGCAGTGGCCAGGGTGGATCCTTATAGTTTGGACAAATTATTCAGTGAATGAGGAGTTGCCTCATTTTGATCATTCTGTGCTTTGGACTAAGTTGACCTCATGTTATCCAGGTGGGACAGGTCTCTATGGTTGTGGTTCCTGGTGCATTTTACAGATTCTGCTGTGCTGGTAAATTCTCCTAGAATTGCAAACCATCTCAAGGTCCAAATAAATTGGGAAATATTGTCCCCTCACCTGATTTTAGTGCAATAGTCAGTAGAATCAAAGTAACAAAATTTACATGGGGATACAGCTTGCTCCCTCACCAGGCACTATCAGGAATCTGAACAGTCAGTCATGCAACAAATATTCTGCTCAAAATTTGAAGACTGGAAAAATTAAAAAAATGCCATTTGAATTTTAGATATTATTGGTTAAGATGGCCTTGTACCCAACAGTTCTCTTTACTCATCAGTCTCTCCCTATGCATATATCCAGCAGGACACTATAGAAGCAGAACAGACATATACTACCATTGCTATGGACACTATAATGACCTTAGGGTAATGCTCATTGACCCTATGCTACTGAGGAAAATGGAAGGTTGGAATTCCATTGAGTCTTTTACCCAGGGCTCCATTTCACCAAAGGTTGGCCTTATTTCTTTCAGTCAGAGATCTGAGGGGTATATACTTCATAAAGTGACTATAATGAGTGTATACTGAGGCAAACTGTAGATAAAAGTGACTGACCCCAGCAGTTGCCTAATTCCATGCAATTATCGCTGGCCTGTCATAATAGAGCCCCTTCACATGCTAATTATTCATAGTCATACAGTTCCTTCCCTCTGCCCTCCATTGTTTTGAAGTCACCATCTGCCACTGTTTCTCTCCCACTTTCTCCAATATAAATGCTAGAACATTTCCTAGAAATAATGCAGTACATCACATTTCTTGAATATATAAGAAGCTATTGATAAAATGAAAGAAAACCTCCTGGTTGAATCAGAGTAATGCAGGAAATAAATGTACAGGTGTAGCAATCAATTCTCTTACAAGGTTCATTTTATTATTAACCATGTTCCGGATCACAGGTAGCACAAAAATATTTAACACTTATTAAAATCAGCACTTATGTATATTTACTAGAGATAGTCATTAACATTGATTAAAGATGATGCAGTAGCTTGACATACAATTAGGTTGAAAGTATTTATGTCACATAGATAATTTAGTCAAGAATGTGCAAATAGTGTCATTAATATTTTAAAAAATGGTCAGCAAATCCTGTTTCATGGTTAACATAGATGATTAAGGCTATGAGCTGTCAACAAGCTGGTTCCTGTAGTCCAGGATTTGATTGCATTTGCCTATTGTCTGACTCTGAGCAAGTCGCATAATCTGGGAGAGCTCCCTGGTCAAACTTAACAATGGAATGGACAACTGTGGCCAGTGGGCTTACTCATTTAAAAAAAAATGAGTGGTCATCAGTCAGTCATTATAGATTTGTAAGGAGAAGATTTGTAAAGAGAAGTGTATCTGTGATTAAATGGGAGCATAAGTGGAATCTGCTCTTGCTGCATGGCAGTGTCCTTCATGGTTAAATGGTGGTATAAGTGGAATGTGTTTTTGCTGTGTGGCAGTGCCCCTCATGGCTAAATGGCTAGCATAAGTGGAATGTGTTTTCACTCTGTAGCTGCGTCCTTCCTTGTTAAATAATAGCATAAGTGGAATGTGTGCTTGCTGTATGGCAGTGTCCTTTGTGATTAAATTGTGGTATAAGTGGAATGTGCTCTTGCTGTGTGGCATTGTCTCTCAGGGTAAACTGGTAGCATAACTGGAGTGTGTTTTCACTGTATAGCTGTGTCCTTCCTGGTTAAATGGTAGCATAGGTGAAATGTACTTTCGCTATATGGCAGTGTCCTTCATGGCTAAGTGGCAACATAAGAGGAATGGAGTTTTGTTGGTGGCAGTTCCCTTTGTGTTTAAACAGTAGCAAAAGTGGAATGTGTTCTTGTTGTTATGTCAGTGTCCTTCATTGTTAAATGGTGCTCGGTGTGTGTGTGTGTGTGTGTGTGTGTGTGTGTGTGTGTGTGTGTGTGTGTGTGTGTGTGTGTGTGTGTGTGTGTGTATATATATATATATATATATATATATATATATATATATATATAGAGAGAGAGAGAGAGAGGGAGATATATATATATATATATATATATATATATACATACATACATACATATATATATATAAGTTAAAGGGGTGCAGAGGAGGCTTGCCCTCTGAAAAAAAACAAATATAGAGGAAAAGAGCAATATTCAGTATTCGCTCTTTTTCTGTATTGTTTGTCATTTTTATTTCAGTGTTATCAGTTATGAGTGTCAAGATGGGGAATGAGTAACTTGTGAGAATGACAAATCATTCCTATCTGGCAGCTGGTGCAGAGTTAAAGCTGTGAGCTGTAGTTCTTGTGGCACAGAGTTTGATTCCCTCACCCTTCACCTGCCTACTGTGTGACCTTGATCAGGTTACTTAACCAGACAGTTCTTGTGGGTCCTCCCTGAAATGGGATTGTGTGCCCTGTGGATCTACCTGCCTGACAAATGGGTATTATTCCCATACCTCCTATACCAAAAATGTGTAAGCTGTGTGAATCAATGGGTTTATAATAAATTCTCATTTTTATACATATACCATGAACTTAGAATTAAATATCTAGAAAAGACAGAGTAAGAAAAGACAGGTGATGAGATACTGGAGGGAGGGTTGCTCCTTTTATAAATGTATCCAGGGAGGACTGGAGAGTTTCTTTTGGAAGGAGGTGGCACCACCTCAATCATTTATGTAGTACTTGTAAAGTTCTGGTGCTGAACCTGTGAAAGAGGGAAAGTAGTCACTGGGGCATGTCTTGGCACTCATTCTGACTCTACTAACCTGCTGAAAAAATGTTACTAACGAAAAAAAAACATTTGGTCTTAAAACAAGTTCTGCCTAATGAGTGGGTTTATGTATGGGCTGTTTGATTTCCCATTTATCTAAGAAATACTCTAGTGTTACCAGGTGGGTGACATAGATGGCTAGAGCCTTGATTAGTCGTATGGAAAGCTAGGGAAACCAGGTGCCACTTACCTATGCCCCTATTGCTCACATTTTTTTTTTATAACTATGTAATTGAACTGGTCTACTTTTCCTTTTCAGTTACAACCTGGTTACGTTACTGACAATACAAGAAATATGAACAAATAAAACAATGGAAGTTGGGAATATGCATACATGTATAAATATGCATCTAAAATATTGAATGGGCTGAATACATAAGAATATAAATATGATGATAATTATACAATATTAGCAATTCACATTACGTAAAAAGGACGAAAGAATCTTCAAACCAGAGTATAACACCTTAAATCCAAAAAACAAAGTGCCAATAGATGTACCAGTGCGTCAAGAAATATATTAATTTAGTAAAATTGAAATTAAGCACTTTTGCTGTACATCAGAACTTTTGCATGCGCTAATAAACCTCATAGGCAGCTTGTTTTAAATACCTAAAAATACAATGATTTAATACTAATTACCCAATCATGTTTTTACATATATGAATAATTAATCAGACATATCCACAACATTCAAGGTCGCATGTATTAAGTAAATCTACTTAAAACATCCATTATGAAAATACTTCATCATATAATGTAAAATGCAGTATGTTCATTAATAAAAAATAAATGTATAGATTTTAAAACATTTTAAAAACAAATCACTAATTATACGTAAAAACTATACTTAGTGAAATACATTCATTAAATCACATTATATTAATAATAAAATTAAAAAAAAATATATATATATATATATATATATATATATATATATATATATATATATATATATAAATAATATATATACGTTATAATGAGCGAGTGAAAAAATAAAATATATATGTTTATACATATATGTGTGTAAAAGCAAATATCCTTAAGAATAAACCATTTAAAAACAAACCTTTTAAAGTTAAATTACTGTAGCCCATATCATTTTACTTTAGATTTTTCTTGCCTTCAAAGTCAATATACTATTCAATGAAATTGTGTCACCATTTTAATAAGTCTCAGCGATGACATCTTTCATCAGCAAGGTGTACAAATCTGTGTATTTTGGTTCCTAGGCCTTGCCGTTTTTGAATATTGTGTGCTAAGTAGAGACAGAGTAGGGGTAGACTGTATTACATTTTGGGACTTAGTAAATAGTAGTACATACAGCTGGTGACAGGAGGTGAGAGATTCTATAACAAAGTTTAATATGAAACAATATTTTAGTGGTGATGTTGTTTGTGTGATTTGAAAACTTAAGGAATGGGTCACGTTTGAACCCTAGGTATTTTGTTCTGACATATTAGGGATGAGGTGTCCTTTAATATCTTTAAGAAGCATGAATAGTACTGCAGGGTGTCTTTTTTAAAGCAGAGAACATCATTAGACTGGTTTTCTTAGAGTTCATCAAACATTTATTGTTATGAAATCATCTGGATACTTATTAGTCATTAGTTTTCAGGTTAGCCTAGAGTGAATTATATATTTTATTTGCCTCTAACATAAGGATTTGTCTGCATACTTTATGATATTAAAGTTGGATAAAAATGGATCCTAAAACTGAGCCTTGGGTACTCTAATTTTGAGAATGTCTTTTGTTGAAAGGTACCCTGTACGTTTTTCTCAAACAACCTCCTCTGTGTTCCTGTCCTACATCTCCCCTTCCTCCTCTGCACTACTCTGTCCTAGCTAATACTGCTCTTGTTTGCCTCACCCCCATCCTTTATTTCTATCTTTATTTTTACAGGTCCCTTGCATCACTACAAAGACTTTAAAACTCTTGCCAACCCAGAAGGACAACCCATTCCCTCTTTGAGCACTGTTTCATCGATGGAATCCTTTCCAGTAACAGTTCCCTTTTAAGAACAGTGTATGTGTAAATGCAGATTATTTTACCCTGTCTTTTACCATTTTATTTTGCCTTCTCTTAAAGCTGTTCCTGGTCAGCTACAACTCGTCGCAGTGTACCCCCTACCCCCCTTGCTCTCTCAGCCATTTAGTTTAATATTTCCTACTGACCTACCCTAAAACCTGGCTGTTTTTCTTCTGCTAGCTCCATTTGCCTTGTAATTCCTCTCTCCCATTACCATAGCCCCCCCCCCATACTTTAACCTGCATATTGTGTCTCCCACTTGCTCTACCTGCCTTTCTGCCCTGTACATTTTTTTACTCTTACTATCGCATCACCCTGAATCTCTTCTTCCTCTTTCTTCTAATTCACCTCACGTACCTCTCTGGCTTATCTCTTTGCTCTGGAACCAGACAGTCCTTTCCTCCATAGACTAGTGCATAAAGTAAAACAAGTGGAACCAATTGTTACAGCTGTCCCTCTCTGACTTAGCTAACCTTTCCCCTGATTTTTTTTGTGTTTGCCACTCTCTGCTCCTCACAGACAGTGTAGCCCCATTCCATTCGCCCTCGCTAACGCTCAGACTCACTTCGCTCCTCTACCCTACCCCCATTCCCACACACCCCATATCAATTACATTTATAGTTATATACCAAACCCCCAAACACATCTCAGTCCCGGTTATCCAATTAAATTCTACATATCATCCTCCACATCATCTCACTTCAATACACCCCATTCAACACCTAACCCCTACAGTTACTGATAGCACTACTACACCCACCCACCTTCTTCTACAACTAAATAAGATGTCCTATACACATCACACCTACCTTCTACAACCATTATGTTACTCATTAACTCTCTTCTATCTCCTCCTGCTGTCCATCCTCTCCTCCTACCACACACAACTTTATTTCACCCCCCACCACCATGGCAGACATAATCCATTACCAATCCCATAAAACCTCGACACTTCCCTATATCACCTTGTGACCTCACCTCCACCCAACCTTTTTTCTGCCTATGTAAGAATCTTACATACAAAACTATCTCTCAATCCTCCCAAAAAGTAGCTAAAATATTACACAAACTAAACAAACTCTCTCTATATATACCTACTCCAAAAACTCACATGCTGTGGGGATGTTCACCCTAATCCGGGACCCAATAAATCTAACAATACAAACTTAACAAAGACAAATCCTCTATATCTTAGACCTACCACTTCTCTCCTCCTTATAAACATTAATATAAGGAGTATGCTTAACAAAACACAGGACCTTCATGCCCTACTAGCTCTATCTAAACCAGATATCATTGTATTAATGGAAACTTGGCTTAAACCTAAACATCACAATAATGAAATTACTGCCCCTGACTACAATATTATACATAGAGATAAATCAGGAAAAAAGGAGGGGGAGTAGCAATACTATTCCAAAACCACCTCATTATTGAAAATTTGAGTGTAATTCCCAAGAAGTCAAAGATGTAGAACTAATTCTAGCCAAATTAAAACTTAACTCCAACAAACAAATAATTATTGCAGGTGGATATATCCCACCAGGCAATACCACTACCATACTATAAAACCTACTTAACTGGTTGTCATCTTCCCTTCCACAAGAAACCATACTATTAGGTGACTTTCATATTGATTGGTCTGACTGTTCCAGCCAAAATCCCTCTACCTACATTGACCTCCATGGGTTTACGTAAATTATATCTGGCCCCACAAGAATTGACAAAACCTCCAAATGCCAGTCCATCTTAAACTGGATTCTGCTATCACACCCCATTCTGGGTCAACAATAGGGCTGCCTTCCTGACAGTCTGAGTGACCATCAAGCTACCTATTTAATTAGGAACTGATCCCACCAGAATAAACAACCCATCCTCTGAGTAGTATGGAACAAAAAGACCTTTAGAGCTAGTGACCTAATCAGTTCACTAAAATGCTGTAACTGGACTCCCCTTAAACAACTATATCTAGACGAAGCCGTGCAGTACTTTAACTCAACCTTCCTAAAAATCTTAAACTGTCATGTACTCCCCTGAACCATTAGAATCAAAACTAACTACGCCCCATGGCTAACAAAAGATACTAGAACTATAATGAAAGAAAGAGACAAAGCTTGGTTACAATTTCACAAACACAAAATCACTACCCTGAAACAGAATTATCTCAAACTCTGTAACAAAGCCAAAAAACTAATAAAACTTGTCAAAGCTAACTACCATTACACCATGCAGGAAAAATACGCTCACAACCCTCAAAAATCCTGGTCCACAATAAATAGTTCACTGCACCCAGGAAAATCAACCACTCCTTCCCCTGTATTACCAAACAACCATGACAACATTCCCACCTAATTTAACAAATACTTTACTGAAACAGTCTAAGCCCTAGCCAACACACAAAACATTAGTAGCCCCATACCAGCAGAGACCCCTACCCATTTCAGTACAAAAAACAACTCTTCCAGTTTTTCCCTGCGCCCAGTCCCCACTAATACAATTGATAAACTCCTCAAAAAGCTTAAACCAACCACACAGGCAGCTGACAATCTGCCAGCAGATTTCCTACAGATAATAGCAGAAGCCATAGCCTATCCCTTGTCCATTCTCATAAATAGGTCAATATCAGAATGTAAAGTACCTCACTCATGGAAAATATCACATATTATACCATTGCACAAAGGAGGTAACTCACTTGAGCTTACCAACTACTGCCCTATTGCAATTCTATCACCTTTATCAAAAATATTAGAGAGAGTAGTTCATTCACAACTAATGCAGTACCTCCTAAAAAATGACCTGTTATTCAAATCCCAGCATGGCTTCAGACCTTCACATAGCACCACCACAGCATTACTTTCATTTACCAACATTGTCAATCACCAGAGAAACAACAGACTATTCATATCATCCATACTCTTAGACTTATCCAAAACCTTTGATATGGTTAACCATAGCATGCTCCTAGAAACTCTAGCTACCCTTAACATAAGCTCCTCCACCATATCATGGTTCAATAACTACTTATCAGGCAGTCAACAGGCAGTTCTTTGGCAAGACCAATTGTCCCCCCATTACCAGTAGCCATAGGTGTCCCTCAAGGGTCCATCCTCGGTCCCTTGCTATTTTCACTATTTACTAACCAGATAGCCTCATCCTCACTCTGCCTCAGTAGTGCAATACGCAGGTGACACCACTATTATATATGCCACCCCCACCCTACATGAGCTAAAAACCATAGCCCAAAATAACTTTACCTTAGCAGAAACATGGTTCACTAACATCAAACTTATTATTAATCTCAAAAAAAAAAACCCTCATTCTCATACCCAGGTAGATCTCCTCCACTATACGATGATTTTACCATAAAATGTAAAGATAATATACAAATCACCCCAACAACACACACAAAACTATTAGGCATAGAAATTGACAATAATCTGAAATTTGACATACACATAGCCCAAACAATCAAGACAGTTAACAAAAAATTTGGTCTCCTTTACAGGAACAGACAGTTCATCATTAAACATACCAAAGCCACTATTGCAAGAACACATCTCTTATCCATCCTTCTTAATGCCTCCCCTATCTTAACTAACCTTCGCCACACCAAACTAACCAAAATGGAATCTTGCTACAACAAGATTGCCAAGTTTTACTGATGTCTCTCATAGATCCCATCACTGCCTAGCCCTCAAGCAACTTAACTGGCTTGAGTTACCTCAAGTCTTCCTACTCAACCAACTCTCAATAGCTCATAAGCTCTACTATCTTCCTGACAAATCCCCAGCCCTTCAGCATCTAATCCACCTGTATACCACCATCAGAATGTTAAGATCTAGTAATCAGAACCACATAAATGTCATAAAACAAAAAATTATGCTGGCAAATCTCTCTTTGCCTGCTCTATTGCCAGAACCTAGAATCCACTCCCAAATCATTTAACTTCTACCACATCTATTTCCAAATTTAAAAAACTTCTCAAAACCCACTACTTAAATAACTGGCTTTGCTCATGTTACTCCCCAGGTTAAGCCATACCACCACACTGTTGCTGGGATTCTGCTAAGGATCAAATGGTTGCTCCCCACTTCCCATTCTCTACTGGTTTATCCAATGATAAATCCCCTACAGTACTAATTGACTGATCAGCCAATGTTATGCTCTCAACAGAAGTAAAATAAAAATTTAATCTCTCAAGTATTCATATTTGTATATTCTATAATGGAAATGACTCACTATTAGATCTTAAAAAAAATGTTAATCTCTACTAAGTATGTTCAATTATATTCATAATATATATGATGATATGTTTCCTTTTATGTTGCTATATTGTCTCTTTTGTACTGTATTGTTTTCGGAGCTTTCCTCCCTGGGCCTCCGCTGAAAATGGACCTGTATCCAGTTGGACTTTCCTGGTAAACAAATGTAAAATAAAAAATAAAAATACAGTAAACTCTCAGTTAACCGGGACCCATGGGGTTTAGTAGAGGGCAGATAACTGTAGCTTCTGGTTGGTTGAGAGACAAGTTAAAAATATGAGTATGTTCTTTTGCAATTTTGTCAGCTAGAGGTTTAAGAAAAGCTTATTTATGTATGTATTTATTTATTTATGTATTTATTTGTTTGTTTGTTTGTTTGACTGGATTGCATGCCCATTTTCAGTGCAGGGAGAGAAAAGTGTCAGTAACATATATGTATTAATAAGGTGCAAAACCTGTTAATACTGTTTCAAAGTTCAAATACCTTTGCAAAGTTTATAAAGTGGGTAACCCTGGCCAATCAAAAAAATAAAGTTCAAAACATTTTGATAATTTTGCAGACTGGTACTTTGGTGTTATCAGAGGTGGCAGATAATGCAGTGTTTAGTTAATTAGGGTTTGAGCCTAAAGAGAGAAGATTGGATGTGCAAAGCAGTTTAGTTCAGATGATGGTGAAAGCAGAGAGAGGATTAGGGTGTAGGAGACTGATTTAGTCGGAAATGGTTAAAATCTGGTAATGTATGGAGAAAGCAAGTATAGGAGGGAAGACTGTCTGCAGAGATGTAAGTGTGAGGAAAAAATAGGGTAGGTACACTTATAGTATAGGGAACAGGAAAAAAAAAACATGGTGAATGAAGAAGTGAAAAGTCACCTGTGGGTTAAAAAACAAGGTGAAAGTGGAAATTAACCTGTGGGTTAAATACAGCTACATAGTTTGCTTTTCACCAAGTGATCTTGCAAGTGATTAGAAGTGTTTTATGTTGCTCAGCAGTCTGCTGTTACTTGGAATGTTGCTCCTAGAGATACTGATGGATATAGTGAGTTATCATATGAGTAACTGGATTTGCTGGATTCAGCTAGTTTAAGTCCATTGTATTGTAACTTTCTATTTAACACATTCCATCTGATGAGGTTGGCCAGTGAAGCTGTATTATGTGGGTGGTATAGTAATTTGTGTATCATGAATAACTGGGATAGAGATATATGTTGGGGGAGTTCAAGCCAGCAGAGGGTGTTTAGGACTATGCAGTGGTGAGAGCAGGGTTTAAGGCTGCATACAAATTTATTAGCTTTATTGTAACATTGTTGCAGTTAATCTTTGGTGGAAGAGTGGAGATTTGTAAATACAGTTGAGGCATATAGGCTGGTGAGGAGAAGGAGGCAGGAAGATGACTGCTATTTTCTTGCTATGATCCTCAAGAATGTGTTTTGCTGTATTTAGAGAACCTAGTTTGATGTGAGTTTATTTAATTCAAGGTGTATGTGAAGATCAAACTTTAACTTGTCAATGATAATGCCTAATAACTCAGTACTGGCGACATGTTTGACTTCTGTGTTGTCTGATGAAAATATAGAGATTAGTGGTGTTTTCTTTTCTATTTTTGGGAGGAATAAAAGTATTTTAGGGAGAGGTTTAAAAGCAGTTGAGATTTTTTTAGCCAGTTTTCCAAAGAGGTGAACATATCTGGTTTCAAAGGTGGCTAGACTGGTGGCTGAGCAGACTAGTGCAGAGTTTTTGATCCTTTAAGCATGTTGTTAATGAGGATGTTGAAAAGTATGGATCTTGGGGGACACCTGTTTTGACTTCTAGGAAAGTGGAGTGAAAATCAATTCATTTTTCAGACAGCTACAATTATTAAGGTAGCTGGTGAACCATTTAATATACAATTATTAAGGTAGCTGGTGAACCATTTAATAGTGAAAGCTTTGAAGCTGCTAAGATGAAGTCTGTGTAGGAGATGTAGGTGTGAAACTGTATCAAAGGCAGGAAAAGAGAGGAGACAATAAAGCCTGAATTTCTGCTTTGATTAACAGTATCAAGGAAATGTACTAAGGATATTTCACTGCTGTTTTGGGATCAAAAACCTTGCTAGTGAGAGAGAGAGAGGTTTATTTTTTCAAGTAGAAATTTTAGAAGTTGTTGATGGATACATTTTTGAGTACTTTGAGGAATGGTGCAGAGATTGCTGTGGGGCAATAGGTAGACACTTCAGTAGATGTGCCACCTTTGTGAATTGAGATTATATAGAAAACTTTCCATAGGGCAGGGATGTAAGTTTCTACTGTGAATCTGCTAAGAATAGTGGATACTAGATTAGTTATACTACTGGCAGCTATGCTGAGATATTCTGCTGGCAGGTTGTCAGGTGCCAGTGTTTAAGGTGAGTTGAGGTGTGGAGTTGGGGTTTTGGTGGGGTAGGAGCACTGAGCTTGGATTATTGTTGGGGCATTGAGGATGATACTGAGTATGAAGTGGTTATTGAATTTATTATCTATACCTTTGTTAGTTTCAGATGGAAAGAGATTTGGAGTGGATTTTCTGTCTGATTTCAAGAGGTTGTTTAAGTTTTTCCAGAATCATTTGGTGTTTTTTGTATGTGTGGTCTAGTTAATGGCGAATAAATTCCTTCTATCTTTAAGAACTTGGGTCTTGGTGCATCATGCTTCTAGATCTGTTTCTTTTTGTTTTTGTGCCATAGTTTCCAGGCTTTGCTCTGATCTTTCATTAGTAGTTTAGTTTGATAGGTTAGCTAGGGAGCAGTGTTTACTTTTACTTATTTATGCATTACTGGGACTTTTTGGTTTAGTATGTTTGATAAATGAATTATAGGTTCATAGGAGGTTACTAGGCTATTGGCCCTAACACCTTTATAAGCTTAGTCATGTTATATCATTGTTCCTGTATTGAACAAGTTGTATGGTCTATATTTGCAGTGCGAGTCTATGATCAGCACCGACTGCCCTTATCCAAGAAGGACATAGGTGACACCCCCAGAGTAAATTTATGGTCTTCCATCCAGTTGTCTAAGTTATGCTTAAACAGGGCCATTAAGGAGCTCTGTTTTATGTGAATTAGGAGTTTGTTCCAGAAGAGTGGCAATCTTTGGGAGACATATCTATCTCTCCAGCATATCCTGTTAATGTCATAGGCTAGGTTAAGATCCCTGGAGCGAGTGAATCTTCTCCCATTTTACTTGCAGATGTGCAGCATTTCCATTAGGGCAGGGTCCAAGATTTCTCTGTAGGCCAGGCACAAGTCATCTCCCAGCAGCTTAGTCTGTCCATGTAGGTCACGTGTTGAAGGCCCTGACTTTTCTTAGTGAGACTGTACATTCATAATCCAGAGGGGGACATTGAGGTTGGTTGTGTTTGGGTAGAATATTGAGTGGAGGTCTTTTTAGGGTGGGGTTGAGGTGGTTAGGTTATAGGGGTTGTTATGTAGAGGTGAGTTTTGCCTGGGGTTGAGCTATATGTTGCCATTTTCTATTAGTTTGCTGACATAGACGGTAAAGTTGTGCAGTTTGTATGGCAGTTATGTTTTGCTTTTTTTATTGTGTGTGTGTGTGTGTGTGTGTGTGTGTGTGTGTGTGTGTGTGTGTGTGTGTGTGTGTGTGTATGGTGTGTGTGGGTGTGTGTGTGTGTGTATGTGCATGTGTGTGCGTGTGTGTGCGTGTGTGTGGGTGTGTGTGCATGTGTGTGCATGTATGGGTGTGTGTGGGTGTGTGTGTGTGTATGTGCGTGTGTGTGTGTGTGTGTGTGTGTGTGTGTGTGTGTGTGTGTGTGTGTGTGTGTGTGTGTGTGTGTGTGTGTGTGTGCATGTATGTGCGTGTGTGTGTGTGTGTGTGTGTGTGTGTGTGTGTGTGTGTGTGTGTGTGTGTGTGTGTGTGTGTGTGTGTGTGTGTGTGTGTGTATATATATATATATATATATATATAGAGAGAGAGAGAGAGGGTATGGATTTAGTATATTTGGAGAAGGGAAGAAGTTTTTTAGTAATCTTGTGTTTGTATTAAAAGGTGATGACCAGATAAGGGAGTTATAGCAGTAGAGGGGGTGGTGGGAGCTGGTTTTGTGGACTTTGATTGTATTGGAGTGGGAAAGGATTCATAGCTGCTTAGTTGAGGAAAGAAAGCTAGGATGCTGAGTAGTGGAATTAGGTGTAAGTACATGATAAGCAGCAGGCACTCTAGGACATACAGTTGACCTGGAAAGAGGCAGTGTCAGTTTGAGGGTGTTCGGTTGGTAATATCTTTTACTGTTGACATGAAGTAGTTCATACAGTTTTTCACGAAGTTAGCAGTGCTAATGTCCAGACTCTTTGGAAATGTGGCTGTGGTACTGATAATATTGTTGGCCAGTTGCTTTATTTTTTTTTTAAAGGGTTTGGTCTTTTTTACTTAAGAGTACTTGTTTTTCATCTCATATATGTTGTTTTTGTACAATTAGTAACCCTCCTAGTATTTTTTTATGTAGGAGGCATCATTAAAGATGCTTGTTGTATCCTCTTTCCAGGCTATCCTGGTAGTGACTATTTACCATGGACATGTCTGTGTTCTTGGCCTTCTTCTAATGAGAGCAAAAATGATTTCCTAACTTTATGATAGGGTATTGATGAAATATGATAGGGCCTGTGTAGACTCAGAGTGGGACCCTGTCAATATAATAGCTGATGCAGTTATTAAGGAGAGGAAGTTTAGTATATGGAAATAGTATGCCTTTTATTATTTGTGGGGGATGTTTCATGGTCTTAAAGCACCAACAAAAGATAACAGAGCAAGGATCACTTATGGTATTAGACTGGATATCAATGTGTAAACATCTGTGCTGTATGGAAGATCTAATGAGATGCACTGAAGAATGATTAGAATGGAATGAATGGACAAAAGGGTTCTCTCTTTGGACAGGGAGTAAACGGGTTTGGTTCTTATCCAAATGGGGATGGATGAGTCTATATGGTGCTGAGGTGTAGCTTGACAGTACATGATGACTAAAAACAAAATACTGCCGTGTCATCAGTTCACCTCTGTGGGGGATCATTGTGTAAAATAACTTGACTACCATTGTGAAGCTGAATCAGTGAAAGCTGGTAAATCTGAACTGGCACAAGAAAGAGCATAGTTAATAACATTAATATAAGAAATAGTAGATTCAACAATCACTCAATTCAAGCTGTCCAGAAGATTGAAATATTAAATATGGGACATGTGCAGGTTGACACAGTTAGGTGACTGGGATTACTTTAAAACACATTTTCCAATTGATACTACTCCAGATTTCAGGCCTTCAGCTGTGAAAAAGCAGTCCAGTGGATAGGAGATATAATTCTTCTTTGGTATCCTATGGTATCTCTTACATTTTGTTGCCTACATTTTATAATCTCCTCAACAGTAACTCTAAATTCAATCAATCAAGTACCTGGTTAGAGAGCACCTTCATAGGTTCATAAGTAATTTATAGGATTTTTCTAAGTGTAGTCATGCTTCCCAAAGTCGAAAATCAAACCTTGTCCTTGGTCTGCAAGATAAACGCTTTAACCATTATGCCAAGCCCACCAAAAAAAATGTTAAACTGGCAATATTGCAATAGGGAATGGTTGTCAAACCAGCAACAGGTTCATAGTTAACAGCCATTTCACCCAAAGGAGGACACACTCAGGGGTGCAGCACCCCCATCCTCCTTAAAAAGCACTGCAATATCAACACTCCATCTATATGGTTTGGGAGTAGAACCCATAGCCTGTTGTGCTACTGACACTGCTTAATCTAAATGTTTTGCCCCTCCACTTACCTCTCAAGCTATCATCTCTTAAATTCTGATCAAAATGTTGCTAACATTATCTAAAATAATAATTAAATTCTGGGGCTATTTAACCAACACTGGAATGGATTGTCTATCTCTATAGCATATGTCCGGATTTAGTCTGAAGTAAATAGTGGGAAAACAGATTAGGCATAGCCTGGCCTTGGGGAGGTATACCCTGTTGTAATAAGTACTCACCAATTAACCAAAGTGTTCAACTTCTTATTTCTACCCATTTAAGCCAGTAACCCATGTGCATTACTCTGTTGTTAGTTTACAAAACAATAAAATATGGGTATTTCTTTTAGCTTCTAACCTTTACTTTCAGTCATGAATATCCCTTTGTAAACAACTGTATAGATGTTATAAGGCAAACCACTATAACTGAGACACTAGAACACATTCTAAGTATTTACCTCCCCCTGCTGATAAGTGTTTCTTGCCTTATACTTAGGTGAGTTTAGCTTATATCACAGATTATATTTTACTTGAAACAGACAGGTAATAAATGGTCAGTTTGTAAAGAGACAGAGTCCCATTGACTAGAAGTACTGAGGTAAGTGTTAAAACTCCTGCAGATACCCACTAAGATATGCCAGATTCCTTTATTTTGGAAAAAAGGCAAGTCTGCCAGTATAGACATTCTCAAAATCTTCTGGAATTAAGTAAGTTTTGTTTCTGTGGTAGACAGCAGGGGAATATCTCTTGATATGCAGTGTCATTCCTATGACCTAGCCATCTTAGGTCATGCTTTTTCTGGCACTTGATGTCTACCTCCCAAAGTCACTGCTGACACCAGACCCCCACTCCCACCCCACACTCAAACAATTTATATTTCATAGACTTTTTCTTTCAATTACCATCTAACTTGTAAGAAGGGTACTCATACATGCCTGGTCTGAACAGGCTGTACCAAATATTTCTAAAAGCATGTAACATATTTATTGCTTCTTTACAAAACACAGTTCATAGGTTCATATGTAGGTACTAGGCAATTGGCTCTAGGGCCTATATAAGCCTAGCCAAAAAGGTACTCTGGATTCACCACCCAAGAAAATAATTTTCCTGTGCCCCTGTCGAGCAGAGCCACAGAGGTGATCCCCAGGGTGAATTTCCTATTTCCCATCCAATCATCAAGATTTTTCTTGAAGAGTGCTAATGAGGAACTTTGTTTGATATAGATAGGTAGTTTGTTCCAGAGTATGGGAAGTCTCTGGGACAGGAATCTATACCTCCAGCATGTTCTGTTTATTGTGGTGACAAGGTTTAGGTCCCTAGAGCATGTAGCTCTGAGGGATTGGGATTTCTTTAAGTGGAGCATGTCCAACAGCTCTGGGTTTGACATAGCTTTGTATGCTAGGCAGAGAGCGCCTCTGAGTAGGTGATAAGCGACGAAGTAAAGCTGGAGTTTTTTGAGACAGTCTGCGTAGGGCATCTGTTTGAGGCTGGTAATCCTCTTTGTGAGGTATTTCTGTGGCCTTTCCAGTTGTTGTAGATGTCTTGTGAGGTATATTCCAAAAGGGGCATTGTACTTTATAATGGATCTAATGAGTAATGAGTAGAGGGGAACAATGACCACTTTTTCCTGGATGAGAAACCTTTTGTGATGAGGTGTGCCATGTAGAAGGATCTCCTGACTACTGTGGTGATGTGATTATCAAAGGAGAGACTATCGTCCACCTGTGTCCCAAGGTCTCTTATCACACTTTGGTGTTAAGTAGACTACCACCTATGTGGTAGCTCATGGGTAGAGAGTTTTTACCAAAAGGGATGACAATGCACTTTTTGGCATTTAGCTTGAAGCCATGGCTTTGACACTAGGCATCTGTCTCAGTGAGGCCCTTTTGTAGGATGTCCACATCATTAGGAGTTTCGATTCGTTGTTTATAAGTTCCATGATGATACATTCCATGGCCTTGCAGACCATGCTCGTTAGGCTAATGGGGTGGTAGTTCCCGGGGTCTGTGTGCCATTCAGTGGGCACAAAGCCTGAGGTGAGGCTATGATTGAACATGATGTTTAGGTGGGGTGCCAGTTCATTCTGTAGTTCATGTAGAACGCAGCCTGGGATGTTGTCAGGTCCCATGGATTCTGTATTCTTGGCTTTGGAGAGTGTGTTTTTTACCTGTGCAGCTGTGATTACAGGAATTTTGAATTCTTCTGGTATTTTTAGGGTGTGAGAGTGGAGTAAAGTTACCACTGAACTTATCTCCCAGGATGTTGTCAATATCAGTTGGTTCTGTATATTTAGTGCCATCGTGCTGTAACTCAGAGCAGATCTGAGTGTTGCCATTGAGATTCTTGACATAGCTATAGAATGCTTTGTGGTTGTCTTTAGAATCAGAGGTGATTTTGTTTTCGTAACTAGCTTTGGAGGATTTTATGAGGTCTAAAAAGTCATCCTTTCAGTGGCTAATACTGCTTTTTTCAGAAACTCTGGGTGGGGGTTATAGTTACCCTTCCTCTTAAATCTGGAACTTGTACCTCTACTATGTTTTGCCACTCCATATCATGCCTGTTCCGTTACTGAAACTACTAAAGGTAATAAGCTGATAACTGTTAAAGAAACAACTAATCAAATATGGTGCCCTATTTCATGAGCAACAGAGCTTTATCCCAGGGAAAAATCAGACTTGTTGTCCTGCAGATTTTAACTAAAACCAGTTACTGATAAAACAGAGATGAACAATGTAAGTGGCATATGGTTTACTGACATGACAAAGGATTAGACCCCGTGCTCTGTACCCTACTCCTTGCAGAGCTGCCTAGTTATACATACCTTTGACACAACATATCCAGGTTTGTTAGCTGGTTTGCAGACTATTTCCACAGCCTGCCCAATAACACCATCTCATTCATCTAATTTAAGTTGTAGACTTTCATTAGTAGTCAGCTAAGGCCCTTGCTGTTCACCGTTTTCATCAGATAACTTATCTTGGATCATCAAGAAAATTTGAGAGCACTCGATATAATTGAACATTCATAATTGTGACTGTGCTTAACAGTGGCAGGAGTGATCAAAAGTCATTTCATCGCTGCTGCCAATATTAAGTCATGCAAAACTGTACACGGTGGGGATCAGGGAATCTGCCTTTCCCAACTGTAGAGTGATCTCAGAAGTGGTACATATAATTAGCGGGGTGTGGGGGGTGCAAGGGGAGAAATCATAAATGTTTTGTTTTCTCATTGTTTTGGCTTTCACTCTTTCAAGATAGATTGTTAGCCATCCGAGGTTTGCTTACTTTGATGTTTTAAATCATGTCTGAAAAGCTAAACATCATATGAGCATACATCCTACCTAATTTTAGGGCAGATCATTCTGTACTGGTACTCAGTACCTACCTGAAAAGTGACCCAATTTCAAATGATTCATGGTTAACTCAAAAATACTCAAAACATGTTTTTCTAAGACTGAGGATATGATTTTTGGAATACATGTCAAGATGAAATCTATTCTCCAAATGGCATACAAAGCTTCAGTAAGCTCACCAAAACTGTCCCCAGCTTCATATACTTACGACTGCACCTTCACCCTATAACTTTATATACCTGGAGCTGAATCTTTACCCTATAGCTTCATATACTTACGACTGCACCTTGACCCTATAACTTTATATACCTGGAGCTGAATCTTGACCCTATAGCTTCAGATACCTGGGGCTGTACCTTGACCCTATAACTTTATATACCTGGAGCTGAATCTTGACCCTATAGCTTCATATACTTATGACTGTACCTTGACCCTATAACTTTATATACCTGGAGCTGAATCTTGACCCTATAGCTTCAGATACCTGGGGCTGTACCTTGACCCTATAACTTTAGGTAAATACGGGTGACCTCACAACTTCAGACACTTGGGGCTGTACTATGACCCTACATCTTCAGCTACCTATGACTGTATCTTGATCTCATATTGTCAGATATCTAAGGCTGTACTTATAACTTCAGAATTGTATAGTTGTATCTTCATCCTGCAACTTTAAATATGTAGACTGTACAACTTCAAATATTTAGGGCTGTACCTTGGCTGTACAGCTTCAGATAGGTAGGGCTATACCTTGACCGTACAAATTTAGATAGGTAGGGCTGTACCTAGATCTCACAATAATTCAGATACCTAATGCTGTACTTTGATCCTGTAACTTCAGATATGTAGGGCTGTACCTTGACTGTACAACTTCAGATAGGTAGAGCTGTACCTTCCCTGTAATATTTCAGATAGGTAGGGCTGTACCTTGACTGTACAACTTTAAATAGGTAGGTCTGTACCTAGACCACACAACTTCAGATGCTTAAGGCTGCCAATAATATAAGTTTTGTCGAGTTACACCTTGATCCTACTTCAGGTCAGGTATAGGATGTACTTTGACCCTGTGACTTTAGGGTTTAGGGTTATATTATGAACGTATATTATCTTTCATATCTCTAGAGTGAATCCAAAAGAAATCCAAAGCATCTTTTGAAATCTACAGAAAAATAAATATTTTTATTCACTGTACAGCACTTTTAAACTGTGTATTACTCAACTGCAGCCTACTTTTAACTGTTTTAGCCATTTTAACTGTTTTGCTGTTTCACTGTTTCAACTGTTTGTTGTTTGAGACTGTTTTTCCTGCAGTTTATATTTCTAGCACTTGTTTATTTTATAACATAGGCTAGATTCAGATTTACTGAAGCTAGTCTGTTTGGCATTATCTGAGCACTAAAACTAGCCATCTTACATTAACAGGGCCCCCTGCAACTTTGCAGCAGAAGAGTATAGCAAAGGACCCATCTGAGTAGGAGACTATTAGAATAAGGTTCAGTATTGAGCATTTCCATTGGCCAGCTTGTTTGAAATTTGTTTAACCTGTTTTAAAAAAGGGTTTTCACAGTTGCTACATAAGCCTCACATTTACACAGGTCTACACCTGTTTTAACACAGCTCCACACAGTTTGGTGACCAGCCACTGCTTTGCTATCTTCACCTGAGCAATCCAAGGTATCTGTTTGAACTTAGTGTACCTTCGCACAGCACTGCGCAATGGAGTTAACCATTGGTGGTTATACACACAAAAGTTAAAGTAGATTTATTTTCCATTAGAAGCTGCCAGTGCTCCAACTGAGGAGTCCCTTAAATTGTTCTTAGTTTTTCAGAGAGCACCTCACCTGGGCTTTCTACAGCATTTGCCACTTTAACTGAAATCTCATAATCCCTAATAGTCTCATAACCCTTGCGAGCCTCAGTAGTTTAGACCCAGCGTTAAGCCCCCAATTAAACCATGTCCTTCCTCATTAAAGTAAGCAAATTTACACCTAGTATTATGGATGGTCAGTTCTCATCATTTCTCCTGCCAGCTTGATTGATGTGGGTATCCTGAAGCAGTGTAGCAATTGCCTTATGTACACTGACAGCCCACTACTCCTAAACCATGCAAGCTTAATTTGGGAGAGATGCATATACACTAAGAATTTGGAATCCTTGCTCTCTCGGTCACAGAGCAGTGACACTGAACAGGTTGTCAGCCCACATACTACACCTTCTGCACAAACCATGCTCTCAACAGTTCAATACATAAACCATCATACGTGGAAGTACTCACCTGAAATTTACATAAATACTAGAGACCTCTGAAACACAAACATGCTATATCTAACATAGTACCTACAGCACTCAATACTCATAAAACCACAAACACAAGTGTATCACCAAACAAGCCTCTAAGGCAAAGCACATCTAAACCAATTTTTTTGGTCATTGGTGACTCTGTTGTGAGACACACAGATGTCCCACTCACTAGGTTGGACAAGGAGAAGTTTATGGTCAGCTGTCTGTTGGGTGCCAGGATCCGCCAGATCACACACGCACTCAAGTCTCTCCACAACAAGTACTGTTATGACTCTGTCATAGTTCATGTTGCTGTGAATGACTTGAGATGTACCTCACCTGACTATATAAAGAGAGACATGACTGAGCTCTCTGAATATATGTCTCAGGCAGGTATATCCGTAGCCTTGAGTAGCATGCTACCTTCACCTAAGACGATACCACAATATAAACAAAAAATGATTGATTTCAACAATTGGCTTAGTTTCTGGTGTCATTCTAAGGGGACCCAATTCCTATCAGCCTGGGATGACATGGTAGATAGACCATGCTGCTTTGCCAGAGATGGTTTTCATCTGTCAACTCTGAGATTTCTGTTACTGACTAAGGTTCTTGCCTCCCCCATAGTGCCTTTTTTAGGCAATGTCACAACAACAAAATTCCAAACCGTAAAAATATCTTCAAAAAGCAACCTCAAGGTTATGCTGCTAAACACTAAGAGTCTAAACCTAAAATTGCACTCACTAGAAGTATCCCTCACCTTAGAAGATGCTGACATCTGTGCAGTCACAGAGACTTGGTTTAAGGCCGCAGAAAGCACCCCGGCCATACCGAGTTATAATGCCTTTGCCTTCCACACATTCAGACCACAAACTGAAAGTGCAAGAACTAAAAGAGATGGAATATCAGTATTCATCAAAGATATACACACCTCTAGATTTGTTAAACAAAAAGATTCCCTAAAATTAATCCAGGTCCAAATGACAGTAGGTAAGACCCCTCTCCAAGTTATTGTCAGTTATAGGACCCCCTCCATGAACCAGGATACCCACACTGCATACTTGGATCTACTTGAATTGCTCAAGATACAACCAAACACACTGGTTTTAGGTGACTTTAACTACCCATCCATAGATTTGGTAAATTATACATCTACTAGCACACTTTCCCAAAAGTTTTTGGACTTCATCAACTTCAAAGCTCTGGATCAGTTGGTTGACAACCCCAGAAGGGGCCCAAACATTCTGGATCTGGTGCTCACTAACATGGGTGATCATTGTACTCCCTCCCCCTATGTATGCAGCCCTCCCTAGTGAAGTCTGATCATAAATCAGTCTAATTAGAAATGACAATAACATTTGACCCCCCATTAGCAGTAACTAGACTAAAAAAACTATGCAAAGCCAATTATAACCTAATACGTGTCAGCATTAATAGTTTCATAGCCCCCACCCTCACTGATGGCATGGACACCTATTCTGGGATTTACACCAATCCTTGTATAAGCATCTGTACAAATGTATTGACTCAGCCATACCTGATAGGATCAAAACAAAATCCTCAAGAAAGAACAAGTCTGCCTGGTGGACATCTGCCAATAACAGGTTATACAATTAGAGAAATAAATTGCTGTCCAAGAGCTGCAAGGAATGGTCTCTGAATTGTAACTATTCTCTCATCGGCTTAAACAATCAAGTAAGACACCTTGTAAGGCCTTCTAATGCTAACTATGAATCCAAATTAGCTTTCTTCCCTAAAGATAACCATAAAGGCTATGTCAGAAACCTTAAAAGAAAAACCCAGATCTGTGCAGAACTGGTTGTTAATGGCACCACAAATACTGAACCCACAGAAATAGCCAACCTGCTAGCTGACAAGTTCAATGAAAACTTCTCCCCCTGTCCCTGCCACATATCCCCCAAAGCATCCCTACTACCTGTCTTCCACTTAGTATCACCAAGGAGCAGGTCATAAATGCTGTCTCCAAAGCCAAAACCACAGCCTCTGTGAGACCTGATAATATTCCAAACTGCACTCTAAATGGATTAAAACAGGAAGTAGCTGCACCAGCTGCACCTCTGGGTACTCTTTTTAACCACAGTCTAAGCACTGGTTTTGTACCTGCTGAATGGAAAACACCAACCATCATCCTGTTATATAAAGGAGGTGCCTCCACAGACCATGGGAAGTATAGACCCATAAGCCTGACCAGCCTAATCTGCAAGGCTATGGAAAGAATAATCATGGACCTTATCGACAAAGATATAGGAGACCTCCAAATGCTGGACCCGACCCAGTTAAAGGGAGATCCTGCCTCTTGAAGTTAGTGGACTTCTTTGAGACAGTCACCAAAGCCCTGGATGAAGGCAAATCCATGCATACGGCCTCCCTGGACTTGGCCAAGGCCTTTGATATTATTCCCCACTCAGGCATCATTGATAAACTCACCCAGCTGAAGATCAACCTGTATATTGTCAGGTGATTTGCAAACTGGCTCACCAATAGAATGCACACAGTCACATAGGTGACTCTCCCTTCACCAGCAGACACATGACCAGTGGTGTTCTACAGGGATCTGTGCTGGAGCTCCAGTTGTTTGGAATCTACTTCTTGGATGTACAGGCAAAAAGAAAAAGGTCTATGGCTGACAAAGTTTGCTAATGATTGCACAATGGGTGCAGTCATTGAGTCCCCAAATGATGTCAACATCCTATAAGAGTCCCTTAGACAGACAAACAACTGTTGCCAAAATCATGGGCTAAAACTCAATGCAAAAAATGCATTATCATCACCTTTGGCAAGGGTGACATCCCTGCAGATTACCACATTAATAACAACACCCTAAGCATGCAGTCAGTGATGAGAGATTTTGGCACACAGGTTGACAGCAACCTTTCCTCTGATCACCATGTCTCCACAGTGGTAAAAGCTTTCTACATCGCCCAGCTCATAATTAAGGGTATTGCATGCAGAACAAAAGAGGTTATAACTTCCCTGTACTCCTCACTCATCAGGCCAATAATAGAGTGCAATGCTACTTTTGGTATGTACCTTACCAGGCACCTGCAACAACTGGAAAGACCTCAAAGGTTTCATACAAAGAAAATTCAGGGTCTTCAGCATATGTCATACATTGATAGACTGAAATCACTGTCACTATGCTCTGTGTCTTACAGACTACTCAGAGGTGACCGCTGCTTGCATATAAAGCAATCTCAGATCATGTTCTAATGGAAATGCTGCACATTCATAAATCACATAGTATAAGATACGCTCACCCTAGAGAACTCAGCCTACAATGTAACATCAACAGGACTTGCTGGAGAGACATATATGTCTCACAGAGATTGCCTCTCCTCTGGAACAGACTTCCAGTTCGGATGAAGCAGAGCCCTTCGCTGACCCTTTTTAAACGTAATTTGGATGACTGGATGGGAAACCACAAATTCACCCCAGGAGTTTCACCTGTGTCTCTCTTGGACAGGGGCAGTAGTTGTTGACTTAGTTCCTCTTAATACTTTGATATTCTTGGGAACAGGGGTTGTACTTGGCTAGGCTTGTAAAGGCCCTAGAGTCATTAGCCTAGTAACCTCCTGTGCTCCTATGATCCTATGACTACATGCAACATAAAATGTCTTCCAATCAAAAACTGCTATAAAAATGTTTTTCCTTTACTTACTCTCATAGCCAGAGTAGAAATGTCAGGAGGTTGTTATGTTCATTTCTAAATATATCCTAGCCATATCATCAACTTCTCTATTAGTACAACCAGTCATCTACAATTACTTCTGAAGAGGGTTCACAGATTTAACATGCTTTCTCCATAGCTCCATTACTCTCTCACTTGAAAAGTGCCTCTTGGCTACTACTACCTCAAAAGTTACTTCTTTGTGAAAAACAGCAGACATTCTATGCAATCATCTACTTTTCCATTCTTTGCATTGATGAAAACAAGAGTAGTTAAAAAATAAGTGACTGGCAAATGGTTTTAGTCCTTTCTTTCGCTAGTCTGCAAGTTTTTGCATACTTATCAATGATGTGGCCTCAGATGCATCCTTTCTCTCCAGAACCCTCCTAAAGTGCATTGTTTCTCAGCTTCAGTCTATTCTGTTACTATACCAATAACAATTTCTCTACTGGTAGCAGATCAGTCTTCCCCTCTGACTCTGAATTTTGGAATGGCCCCCTATCAGGAAAAAGTAATTCCAATCAGAAAAAAGTAATCTGAGATATACTTGTACAATTGTAAATTATTTAAAACCTATATCTTGCATTCATGTCTCACCATGTCTCACCAGTGTGTGACTTTGCTGCTGTATGTGTTGATGTATTTGGTCATATGGGATGCCAGTCTGCTACCTGTCTTTGCGTGACTTGAAGCATCTAGAATGTGTTTTTCTACCTGCTTCCATTTCTTGCCTTCTCATCTAATACTTTGCCTTATATTCTTTCTTTTGTTTTTTGGCACATTCAGTTGCTGCCTGATTTTTATCTACTTCTGGTTTGATTTCCATTCCCACTTGATGCTGATATGCTTCTGCTAAACTAAGCAGGGAAGTCATCTTAAAACTTATTCTCCTCATGTTTCAAAACTTTCACTACACTGGGGTCTTGTGAGGTCAGCAGATATGTATGCAGTCCCACAATTGCAGATCTATACATGTAATCAGTTTTGAGGTGGCCCATGCCTCCTTCAAAAAAGGGAATATATAATTTTAGTATGCACTGATTTTTATAAATCATTCAATGAGCATGCAGCATCCTTCTTGTTTTTCTGTCCAACCTATCCAACATCTTTTGGGACCAGTCAACCATTCCAAAAACTGTACATTAGGAAAGGAAGAGTAAATTGGTTGATAGCTTGAACTTTATTCCTAGATGTCAACTCTGTATAATTTAAGAAGTCTTCTAGAATATTTCTTACTAAGTTTTATTTGCATTTATTCATGTTTTATTGTTGATCCTTCATCAATTCCCAAATATTTATATTCTCTCTTGCTCAAGTTCTTTTATATCACATTCCTATTCCAAACTGATGTTTTCCTGGTGCTGCAGTTGTCCTGCTTTAAAGGTTGCTTTTTCACATTTATCAAGATCAAATGACATTCTTATATCATCTGAAAAAGTTTTGACCACTTGCAGTTGTGCATTCAGTTCCTCATTTGATGAACTATACAGTTTTTAAACATCTACAAAAAGAAGATGAGAAATCTTTACACTTTGTTGTTTTCTGTGAGCCAAAGTTTAGCCATGACCTAATCAGTTAAGTAGACAGCTTAATGGGTTAAGGGCAAGATAAAAGAGCAGCAGTGACAGAGTCACCCGGAAATATCACCCTTTGAATTTTTATCCCTGAAATAATAATTTGTCCTTTATCACAACAAATGCAAAGTGGTTTGCCACTGTTTCGTGGCTGCTGTAATGTATTCAATCAGTGTTGGGTATATTTTATACATTTTTAAGTACTCTTTTATCCAAGAATGTGAAATACTGTCATTTTTGTAATCTATCCATGCCACACTTAGATTCTTCCCCTTTTTACAGTTCTCCATTATGACTTTCTTTAACAGCAAACGATCTTTTGTTCTGTATGATTTTCTCTTATTGCCTTTTTGTTCTATTGCCATGATTGACTTTTATAAACTCTGTTGGCATCAATTCCAGTGCATAGTTTATACATCGCCGGAAGGCAAGTTATCTGTCTATAGTTTTTATATAGCTTGCTGGTTTGCTCTTAAGTAGGAGTTTTGTTTTTCCTGTTGTTAACCAGGCTGGTGTCTGGAGTGTTCATGTAAATAATTCTTACTCATGGGTAAATCGTCATGCAAAGATGTTAATACAGTACAGAGTCAATTATCCGAATGTCAATTATCCAAAACGTCAATTATCCAAACCCAGCCTTCCAACGTTTTCAGGTAGGAAAAATCATGAGCATGAGGTTTCTTGGTCTGTATAATGTTTTCCATGGATCTGTTTTATTAATTAACACAAATTTGCATCTGAAGCTTCTGTCAGTTTATCTTGTGGAAGTATTTTTCTTTCCTCTAATTTCTCTCTTAATCTTTTTTTGTATCTTCTGTCTGGAAATGCAGGGTTTCTTGCATAATAGTAACAATACATAATTTCTTTCTTATCCTGAATACTCCACTCTGTCATCTGCATGGCTCTTATTTGGCCTATCAGTTTTTGTGATTTTTGTGGACTTCTACTTCTTTCTACAACAGGGGGCCCATCGTCCCCTTGGGCCTGGCCTATCCCCATTGCAGCTATGTTTCTGTGTCTTGAGAATTCTTCACTGTCCTTTTTTCCACTTCTGGGACCAGTGTGCCTACCAGGATCGGGCATTCTTTTATCCTAGGTGTTGTGCACCCAGCTATCTTTTTTAATTTTTTAACCTACATCTGTCCATGATATATGCTATACAAAATACAATCTATATGCCAGAGTCATCTTGGTGAGATTTTGTGAAATACGGGGTCCACCTCATGAAGATACTCACCAAGACTTGAGGATAAAGTCAATTCCAGCAATAGTACTCCTCTGCTTGCTGATTTATCATCTCTGTCCACTTCTACAGTTAGGTTATTGTTCTGTAAGTGGAGGTAGCTGTCACCATCTCTTAGGTTGTGTTTTAACTTTGCATTATGTCCTCATATTGCTTTGTATGCCCATGTTATGCAACACTGATGCTGTAAGAATATATTTATTTTACTTTTTGTGACTCTTGTTTGTGTGTTTAAAATCCATATTCTTGTTGAATGTGTCACAGTTCTGTCTGTCATTTTGTATTCCATTTGCCCTAGTATTGTGTTACCATCAAGAACTGTATGGCTTATCTACTTCCTTTTAACTGGCTGACAGGTTTACTGAAAGTCCTGCACTTCCTCCTAAAGCCATGGGATATTAACTAAAGGGTTGCAAGAATGGTGCAGGAGAGCTCAACCCCCACTTCAAGCCCAATTCACCTAGTCCATCAGTTTTCAACTTTTCTAACTGTAATTTTTGATAAAATGGTCCTTTAATTAAATGGGAATTGAAGTATCACTCTGCATCTGTTGTTATGACGTGCAGTTTCTTTTTCCTTCTTTTTTTTATTTTTTATTTTTATTTTTTAGCAGTTAACTTGACATAGGGTGGATTTTTTTTATTATTTCATAGGTGTAGCAATATACAACATCATTTTCAGAAACATCTTCACATGATTAAATAGCAAGTGGTCTGGCAGAGAGTGGGTACTATGTTCTCTTGTTGACTTCTGGTTCATACTTTTTCATTTTGAACCTCCCTCCTCACATTGCCTTGCCAACAGCTGACCATCTGTTGTTTTTTACTCCAGTTGTACATAATCCTAATGTAGTTACCCTTATAATGATCTATGTTCAGGCCTTATTATCTTGCTGTTTTTATTTATTTTTGTTTATCTTTTCTGTTCCTGTGTTGTTGCTCTTTGACAATATGCTTCTCCTTTTGGTACAGTGATACACAATTCTGCAATTTATCCATATATCTATTCGTTATTCAGAATCTGTCAGTGTTCTTAGCTGCCAGATATGTTGTTATGATTGTAGCTATTCTGAGATTTAAAGACAATATGTTATTATCTATAAATTGTGAACACATCTGCCATCATAAAATTCAACAATATCATTATAACATATACTAAATCAACACATGACTGCAAAAACATCTATAAAAGTTGAGTGTCTAGCTAACATTAAGTTTATTACGGGATTGTATATTGTCATAAATTCTCATAACAGTACTTCCTCTTTTGATGATGGAAATGCTCTTAAAGAGAAAGTCCCCATAACTATTTTAATATACATACAGAGAGTGCATGTGCCTATTCTGAGTCCCCCGTATTAGTTATTGTTACCCCTCCTGTAATGTAACTAGGTTGAAGCATCTCTTTATTTTGCTGCATTTTTTTCTACTGCATACCAGAAGTCTTCCTCTTTGCCATATTATGGATGAGTATAATGCACACACTCCGAAAGGCAACAATAGCTCTAATCTCATTTAGTGGTAGATGCCTCCTTTACTGGTCATACTCCTTGAATCAGAATCTTGCATATTAACCAAAAGGGAATAACAAGGCACTTTATTTTTACTTTCTCCTTGACATCTTTCATGCCCACCCTAAAACAATGCAAATATTGCAAAGAAGGGCAATTGAGTTGGCAGTGTGCCTGCTATTGACTTTAGGATCATAATGTCATGAAAATATGGGATTATTTTCAAAATGCATAAAACAACTGTTTATAGATGCCAGATAGCATTTTATACTGGATGTGATAGACTTACATTTACAGTTTGATGACGTTAGAAACAAATAAGAAAAGCAAATGATATACATGGCTGCTTACGACACAAGTAAAAAGAATAAACTGCTGAGGGAGCTGTCTTCACAGTATGTACACATATTAATTTCTCCTTAAAATTACATGTCTTGTGCTATTAATATCCCAAAAAAACTCAGTTCCTACTAATTACCACATTGATGGGAGCCCACTGAACACTGAAGGTATTATAAAAGATCCGGAGACACAGGTTGACAGTGACCTCTTCTTCGACCACCACATTGCTACTGTGGTCAGAATGTCCTTCTGTGTGGCACATCTCATTACCAAGGGTTTTTCATCCAGGAAGAAAGAGGTCATCATCTCTATTCTTCCCTCATAAGGTCAATCATCTAGTATAATGCCCTATTTGCAATGTACCTCACTAGACACATGCAACAGCTGGAAAGGTCACAAAAGTACCACACAAAGAGGATCTTAGGCTTTAAACACATGTCCTACATGGACAGACTCAAAAAATTACAGCTATTCTCTGTCTCATATCATCTACTAAAAGGCAATCTCTGCTTGACTTACAAAGCCATGTCTGACCCAGCTCTGTTATAAATGCTACATCTAAAAAAATCACAATCCCTCCGCACCACATTTTCCAGAGACCTCAACCTCATTACCACAATCAACAGAACATGCTGGAGGGGCAAGTTCATAACCCACAGACTACCCATGCCCTGGAATAGACTTCTCATACATGTCAAGCAGAGCACCTCACTGGCCCTCTTCAAGAGAAATCTTGAAGAGTGGATGGGAAATAGAAAGTTCACCCTGGGGATCACTCCAGTGGCTTTACTTGATAGAGGCACTGGGAACTAACATTGGGCGGCACAATGCCAGAGCACTTCTATGGGTGAGACTTGTAAAGGCTCCAGGGCCATTAGTCTAGTACACACCTATGAACCTATGAACCAAACCATTATTATATTCTCACACAGAAAGAATGTTCCCATGATTATTTATTTTTCATAGACTAACACATACATACATTGCAGACCACATAGAATCTCCTAGAATTTAAACTCTGAGATGTAAATATGTGCATATTTTGTTACCACAGATTTATATCTCCTCTCAACACTCCCCTTCATCTCATACATAGCCACCATCCCTTTTTTATTCCAACCTTCTTACTTCCTCACTATCTACTCTTTACCTTGATAGTCTAGTGTTATATTACAATGCTTGTCTCATACGTTATTACCCCTTTTAGTTAATCCACTGTAACTCCACTGTTACCATCAGCATCACTAACGTCTTAGCCCTCTACACATAATATGACTCCCAATAAACAATTCTATATAATTATTGTTATTAATCTATTGCTTCTTTTATCTCTAGATAGATTAGAGCTCCATATAACTAGTCAAATAAGACAGGAAAAAATATTCTTTTTCTTCTTCAAATTATAAAATCTTATAGATAAAGGTATAATTTACATAATTAGAAACTTTGGTGAAGTTTTACAAATAATTTCATTAGCCACTTGTTAAAATGAGCAGCTCAAGGAATTTTCACCAGGATGCTGCCTTAAAGAAGGAACTACAACAGACGGCATCTACCCTGCAGGAGTTGTCTTTGAAGATGGATGATTTTAAAGAGAACCTAGAAAATCTTAAAACAAGCAGTCAAAAACAGGCTGACACCCTCAAGGAAATGCTACAACAACACCAGACAAGGATAACAGGAATAGAGGTTTCTCTAAATGATTTAGAAAACAGACTTAAGGAAGAGGAAACACAGAAAGAGCTGCTTCTTAAACAAAACACTTGGTTGATTAATAAAGTAAATGACTTGGAAAACGGAGAGGAGAAATAACATCAGGATTTTTGGATTAGCTAAAAACACAGAAGGTGAGGGTATTATTTTCTTTTTATCAAGCTGGATCCCTGACTTTTTAAATTTAAAAGAAGGATTTTCCTTTGGCATTGAGAGGGCACACAGAGCTCTTGCGAAACCTGCCACTAACTCAAACTCTCCTCCTAGGTCAATAATGATCAAATTTCTTTCATACTTGGACAAGGCACTGATTTAAGATCTGCTTGGAGGAAGGCACCTCTAAAATATAAACAGAGCCTGATAAGATTTGATAATGACTATTCATCTAGAATAATGGAACAAAGGAAACAATGTGGCCAATGATAAAGTTTCTGAAACAAAATAACATCAAGGCACAACTTGCATATCCAGCTAAGATAAGAATACTGTATGCCAACAAGATGAGGGCTTTTATTGACTTAGAGGAAGCCTCTTCATTTATTAAAACTAATAATGTGATTACTTTACCAGAAGATATGGATTGGATGTCACCTTCTCTCAGGAGAACAAAAGAAACAAATATCTGGACAGATGTCAAAAAGAAGCAAAAGACTGATACTGTTACAGCCAAATCTCTCAAAGCATCTACTATGATATGAATTGTTTTAACATTACTTTAAACGTCCAATTTTACTGCTTGGAATTTTAAAACAAAGGTAACTAACTACTGGAATCTTATGTATATTTTTTGAAAATAGATGGCACATGAGAGTTTTCACATTACCTCAGATATGTAAAACAGGGTACTTTTCTTTCACAGAAGGAGGGTTATATATATAGCACATAAAATATTTATACTGTAAATCAACATACATAGTATATGTGTATTTTCTCTTAATTTTCTCTTTTCTTTCTCTCTCGTCTCTCTTTTCTCATTATTATTTTAACTGCATCTTGTCTCCCTTTCTAAATTATCTCCTATTTACTATATTAATATAGTCTGTATATATTTAATAACTATTTATACATAGATTAATAATAGTCTAAAATAATCTAGTTTTAAGGTAGACTAATTGGAATAGTGAACTTAATTAATTGTTATTACAGTATTTATTAGATTAATGATAGTCACTGTTATGCTTATTGGGATGGGGACATGTTCGTGATTAACTCTGAAATGTTCCATTCATGTACATATGTCCTTTGAATTATTTCCTTTTAGTATTCACAAATATATAAAAAAGGAGGGAAAAATGTGCTTTTGGTCAAGAGAAGTGAAGCTTTCTTCACATTCTATCTGCGTTGCCATAGCAACAGTAAACAACTGCTGCAGTTTCTAAGGACACTGTGAACCTGCAAAGTGCATTTAGCCTCACAGATAACAAATAATAAGAAAAAGTAATGTTGTTTAGTTATTAAAATGAAAAAATGACCTAAACAAGGTAAAATAAATACATAATAGGACTATATGTAATATTTTATGATTTATCCTCATAGGATTACATATTACATATTCCTGGAAACACAACTGAAATGTTCCCAAACTACATGTGCACTTAAATGTAGCTGCTTGATTACAAAGTATTGCTCAGTTTAACATGCTGATTTCACAAGCTGTCTGCACTGTAAAAGTTACATTTTATATGTTACTTGAAATTGTCAGTCTCTAGTGCACATGAAAAGATACATATTACTTTTTGCAACATGTTATCTTTGCAGTTACCTCACACTCTGTACAAACTCACTTGGTAACTGATAGCTATTCATTTAAAATATCAGTTTAAATATTAAATGTGCCCTTGAAATGCTATTGACATTTGACAAAATATAATCTGAACTGTAAAATGAATGACTTGAAAGAAGTAATGCATAGGATTTCAAAGACAATTCTTGACACTACAGTAAAAGTAAAAATATATGGTACTTATGCATTATTGCAACCACAGCTTTTCTGCATTGACAGCATTCTCAGCAGCATGATGTTTCACATTAGAATGGAATGTTGCTGATAATGCTGTCAGTGCAGAAAATGAGAAGTTATGTACCTACCATAACGTTCCATGTTAGTTGTCTTCTCTCGCCTTCTTTCTTGCTTGATGGGTTCGGAGTCGATCCTCGGCTCCGACTCGGCACTTGCTAAGCTCGAGAGTCACTTTTACCAGCTCGAGGCAGCCCCATATCCCATGATGCAAGGCGGTAAGTACCCAGATCTCGTTTGTACCTATAGGGAAAAACACCTAGCACAAAAAACCTTCCACTGAGGAAAGAATCAATTAGCCTAAAGGAAGGGCTGTAATGGGAACCAGGTAACTAACTGGCGCCTATAGAAGCAATCTTCCAAACAAGGGAGATCAAGGTCTGTCCAGGCAAGGGGTTAGGAGGGAGGGTCGCAAGAAAGAAGGCGAGAGAAGACAACTAACATGGAACGTTATGGTAGGTACATAACTTCTCAATGTTAAGTTGTCAATCTCGCCTTCATTCTTGCTTGATGGGACCGCGTCCCTAGCACCTCTATCCTGGGTGGCTCAATGGAACAGACTCTTGAGAACCGTAGAACCAAAGCTGGCTCTATCCCTGGAGGCCAAATCCAATTTGTAATGAGAAACAAAGGTATGAGGAGTGGCCCAAGTGGCTGCTGCACAAATAGTGTCTAAAGGGAGTCTAGCCTGAAAGGCTGTGGAAGTGGCTAAACTTCTGGTGGAATGCGCTTTTGGTTTTGAGCACAGCTGTTTGCCCCTGAGTTGATAGATTTCGGAGATGGTGGAAGAAAGCCATCTAGATAAGGTCACTTTGGAAACAGGAAGGCCTTTCTTATTTACAGCATAAGAAAGAAAGAGCTGATCGGATTTCCTGAATTGTTTTGTTCTGTCCAAATAATATCTGAATTGGCGGTGAACATCAAGATAATGTAATTTTTGTTCCGATCTGTTGGAGTAATTAGGGAAAAATACAGGGAGATCAATAGATTGGTTCACATTAGTTTTCCAAGCCACCTTAGGCAAAAAGGATGGATTAGTTCTTAAGGATACCCTGTCCTTGTGGAATACCAAATAAGGGGGACGAACAGAAAGAGCATGAAGTTCTGACACTCTCCTGGCCGAGGTAATAGCGACAAGGAAGAGTGTTTTCCATGAAAGAAACTTCAGTGAACATGAAACAGCTGGCTCGAAGGAAGGAAGAATTAAGGATGTCAGCACTAGATTTAGGTCCCATTGAGGAGGAGGACTCCTAACAGGAGGTTTAAGGAGAAAAATCCCTTTAAGAAAAGCTCTACAAAGCCTGTGGGACATAATGTTGTGATCTGCAAACCCGACATGAAAGTTCGAGATAGCAGCCAACTGAACTTTGTCCGTGGAAGATGAAGAGCCCGAGTGAAAGATATCTGCTAAAAAATCCAAAACTGCATGAACAGGGGCAGTAAAGGGATCTATATTCTTTGATTTTGCCCAAAAGGAAAAGCGTTTCCACTTGCTGGTATAAATCCTTCTAGTAGAGGATTTAAGGGAAGCGACTATGATATCCCTAACTGGGTTAGAGATCATAGGAAGCCTGGCTAAGGAAGGAAGTGGAGCAACCAAGCTGTGAGGTTGAGAGAAGGAATGGACCGATGCAGGTGACCCGATTGGTGGATCAGAAGGTCTGGCACTGGGTCCAGATGCCACGGCTGCACCAATAGGTGACGATGGAGGAACAGAAACCAAATTTGTCAAGGCCAATAGGGGGCAATGAGAATCATTTTGGCTCTCAAAACGGTGGCTTTCTGGAGTACTTGTGGAATCAAAGGAAAGGGAGGAAAGGCATAAAGAAGTCCCTGGGGCCAATCCTGGGTAAGAGCGTCTCTGGGGGGTGGCCTGACAGTGGGAAGAGAGAGAAGAAGTCTGGGCATTTGCTGTTTTGGGGAGTAGCAAAAAGATCGCACCATGGGCGGCCCCATTCTAGAAAAATCTCCTCCACTATAGATTGTTTGAGAGACCACTCGTGAGGCATGAGAATAGCTCTGCTCAATCTGTCCGCTAAAATGTTGGTTTTCCCAGGGATATGCGTTGCTACCAGAAACCGATGAGAGGAGATCGCCCATTGCCAAAGTCTGAGAGCTTCTCGACACAAGGGGTAGGACTTGGTTCCGCCCTGTTTGTTGATATACCATACTACAGACATGTTGTCCGTGTGAACTGCAATTGTTCCCAAAGGAAGAAAGTCGTTGAGGGCTTGCAACGTTAAAAGCACTGCTCTCATCTCTAGGACATTTATGTGCAGGTGGTATTCGAACGGTTGCCACGCCCCATGAACCATCCTGCCCTGATAATGACCCCCCCCACCTGATCAGGGAGGCGTCCGTAGTGACTGTGGCTACCGGGGCCGGGGATACAAAGGGTCTACCCTGATGAATCTGGGGAGAAGAAATCCACCAGGATAGGTGGTTTTTGCAAGCTTGAGTCACCAGGATCTGGTGACGCATGGGAAGTTGTTGGTAAGACCACTGGGTGAACAACATCCATTGAAGAAGACGCATGTAGAAGCGGGCCAAGGGAAGAAGAGTAATGGCCGCTGCCATGAGGCCCAACACTTTCAGGACCAGTCTGGCTTGCACCTTTTTGCTGGCAAGAATGATCCGCACGTGACTTTGGATATCTGAGATTCTTTGGTCTGTGAGGGTTGCTGACATCCAAACAGTGTCTAAATTTGCGCCTATGAAAGTAATAGACTGGCAGGGCAATAAGGAGGATTTTTCATAGTTGATCAAAATTCCTAACTGAGTGCAGAGATTTAGGGTGTAATCCCTGGCTTGGAGAAGTTGATGCCTGGTGGTGGCTGAAAGGAGCCAGTCGTCGAGATACGGAAACATTTGGAATCCTAGACGTCTCAGGTGAGCCGTGACCACTGCCATACATTTGATGAACACTCTGGGGGCTGTAGTGAAACCAAAGGGCAGGGCTCTGAATTGAAAATGACTGGACCCCAGCCAAAAGCGGAGAAACCTTCTGGAGCGTCTGTGAATTTTTATGTGATAGTACGCATCCTGAAGGTCTATTGAGCACATCCAGTTGTCTTTGCCCAGGAAGGGCAAAATTGATTGAAGTGTGACCATTCGAAATCTCGTCTTTTTCACAGACTTGTTGAGTCTGCTGAGGTCCAATATTGGTCTCCAATCTCCCATCTTTTTGGGGACCAAAAAGAACCTTGAGTAGATTCCGGGCTCTGAATGGTCTGTTGTAACTGGCTGAATGGCCCTTTTGCGTAGAAGCTTTGATACTTCTAACTTTGCGATTTCCCTTAGACCGGGTGACACATCTGGAAGGGAATTTTTGTGAGTAAAGGGACTTTCCTCGAAAGGAATTCTGTAACCCTCGGATATGATCGACTGTACCCATCTGTCTTGTGATAGGGAACGCCAGGCTTGTGGGTACAGTGATAATCTTCCCCCGACTGCCTCCAAGGATGGACAGTCGGGCAACACCTCAGGGATGCTGGAAGGGCTTGTCAGAGAGGCTCTCTGCTTCCCTGGTTTTGTGGACCCCCCCCTGCCTCTAGGGCGGCGTCTATTATTATTACCCCCTCTGCCTCTAGGGGTAAACTGACCATGTGTATCCGGCGTGACTCCTTGGGATTTGCGGAACCACATCTTTCCACCCTTCTGTCCCTTGGGGTAAGGTCTAGAAGGGGTGGAAAAAACGGACACCTACGGCAGAAAGAGTCTTGCCGTCCTGCTCACACCTGGTCAATGTATCCTTCACTTGAGGACCAAACAAAGTTGACCCATCAAAGGGAGAGTTTGTGAAGGATGCCTTGAAGGGATCTGCAAAATTACAGAGCCGCATCCAGGATTGACATCTCAGAGCCACTCCTGTACCTGCGGCTCTACTCGCTCCATCTGCTGCATACGAAATCAGCCGCATGGAGGAGTTGGTTATGGAATTAAGGATTCCTAGCTGAGAAGCAATCTTGTCTTGTGCCCCCGGAGCTGCAGGATCCTGTACTACTTCACCTAGTTCTTTAAGGATGTCCCTTTGGAGTCTGGTGAAGTGACACAAATAATTCAGCGAACGCATGGCAAAGGTTGCTGAGGAGAACATCCGCTTACCATACCTGTCCATGGTCCTAGAATCCTTGTTAGGAGGATGGACCGGTATGGAAGGATCTGCAAGTTCCTTTTTAGTGGCAGCCGCCACCACCATGGCATCAACAGGGACACCTTTTGTAAGGAATTGCTGTTCAGAAGGGGCTGTAATAAATTTAGAAGGCCTCCTGGGAACTGGCTCTATGGAATCAGGAGAAGCCCAAGCCTTTCGAGCAATTACCTGCATGAGGGGGTCAAAAGGCGGAGACACCCAGGAGGTGGAGGGTCGAGATCCAAACGCCTCTAGGTATACCGTCTCATCATCGGAGGGATTAATGGAGGGCCAGTTTCCCCTCTGTTTCAGGAGTTCTAGGATGTCTGAAAAGGAGACATCCTCAGAGGGGGATCTTGGGGATCCCTCCGACTCATCTAAGTCGGTATCCGAAGTAATAGACTCAGGGGAGTCCAGGTGCTTCCTCTTACAAGTCCTCTTGTGCGGAGGATCTCCTGATGGATCAAGAGAATCCTCGGAAGAGGGGGTTCCTCCCAGTGGGGAAACCTGAGGCGGTGGATCTCTCGGTCCGGGAGCAAGAGAGCGGGAAGAGATATCAACAGGCACCGTAGAGGGAGGAGCTAAAGGAATAGACTGCTGACTGAGCCCAGGGGCCAGCACACTCCTCATCACCTCACAGGCTCCCTCCCAGGGAGATCCGAGAGAACCCGTTCCGAAGAAACTGGGACTCCCAGACCCACCGAAAGGGAAGGCTCTGAGGCAGATGTCGGAGCCGAGCTCACCAAGGCCGAAGCTCCAAGGGGAAAAGAGGGGTCGGACAAGGGTCCGATGCCACTCACCCCCTCGGAGCAGACCAGGGAAGCCCGGCCACCGAATCCCTCCAAGGAAGGTCTCGAGGAGGAGATAAGAGTAGATGCTGAAGGCGCAGAAGGGGGGAGTATCTGGCCCTCAGCCATAGCAGAAACTATTCCCGTAGACTCCAGCTCCAAACTCTGGGGTAGAGTCGAAGGAGGAACTTGAAGAGGGTGTGGACTAATAGTCCTCTGTTGAGACAGACTATGAAGCATTTGGGCTAGTGCCTGTGATTTTAATAATCTGCTTACCACCCTCTCTAAATCATGGTCTGACAACCTGGAAGACCTAGATGATCAGCTCTGATGGCTCCGCTCCGAAAGAAGAGGTGAGGCTGGAGCCGACAGTATCGGTTCCAAAGAGGGAGACCTGGACCTCTTCCTCGAAGGAACCATCGGAGCTGATGAAACCATGGATCCAGTCGGAGCCGATAACTTTTCGGCTCCGAGTGTAGGTATAGATGTATCGGCTCCGGCCGGAGCCGATACAGGCAAAGAAATCATGGTGTCGGAGCCGGTCGGTGCCGACACCGAAGCCCGAGCCACATGGATGTCGGAGCCAGTCGGAGCCGACACCAAAGTGACCTTCACAGTATCGGCACCGATAGCCATCGGTGCCGATGATTTCTCCAAGCTAAGATCGGCTCCAGCCGGAGCCGATCTCGACTCCGAAGGAGTCGGAGCCAAGGCAGAAGGCTTAGGTACAGAAGCCTGGGCCTTGGTAGTCTTAGAGGGCTTACCCGGAGCCGATTTTGCTGGGGAGCCCTCCGGTTTAAGAAGTCCTCTTAAAATAAGTTTGTTTCTCCTTTCCTGCAGGACTCTCTGGCTAAAAGAGTGACAAATTGCACAGGAGTCCTGCAGGTGGAGAGGTCCCAGGCAGTATATAAGAAGTGTGACCGTCTGTCAGAGACATCTTCTGACAGCACGAGTCACACTTCTTGAAGCCTGAGACCCTCTGTTCTTTAGACATAGTGCTTTCCAAACAAACACTACACACACAGTCCCGTACCAGACAAACTAAAGTTAAAGTATTGAGAAGTAAAAACTCTCACACACACACCCTGACAGGGGTGGGAGGGAATTAAGGCCTGACTAAAAAAGTAAAGAAGGAAAAATAAAGTTAGTCAGAAAAAGCCTCACAATTATCTATAAAAGATAGAATTTTAAGAAAATAGAAAATTTTTCTGATTGGGGGCTAAAAGCTTAGTAATAATAAACACTTACCAGGAGCTGGTAAAAGGAGGACCTCATCAGCGAAGCGGCAAACGAGATCTGGGTACTTACCGCCTTGCATCATGGGATATGGGGCTGCCTCGAGCTGGTAAAAGTGACTCTCGAGCTTAGCAAGTGCCGAGTTGGAGCCAAGGATCGGCTCCGAACCCATCAAGCAAGAATGAAGGCGAGATTGACAACTTAACATGCTGTGTTTGCAATAAAACATTCATAGTCAACTAGTATAGTGTTAAGTGTAGTATTGAAAATACTTTTTAAAAAAAATCCATGCAATTCTTCTTCACGTTCAGCGGAATTGCATGGATTTTTTAAAAAGTAGTATCGCAACCACACGTTGGTTGGCTGTTATGCAACCGCACTTTACTAAGCTTTTGTCAGCTGACTGCGCTTCATTTAGGAAAGGCATTTTTGATAGAGAACTAATAAGGCATTAAAAAACAGTACACAAGTTTAACAATTTTATATCCTTTTAATGAATTGTAAACATTAAATAACAGAAATAAAACATCTTGTGTGGTGAAAGTTGGATTCCTATCACAGTTATTAAAATTGATTCAAAGCAGTCCTTTTTGTTGGCTGTTTGTGCTTCATGCCAGATGAATTTAGCATTCCTGTTCAGCAGTGTATTTTAAAGTTATTTTGATGTTGATGGTGAGTATTGGTCAGTTCACCGTAATGCAACCAGACATCCTGAGCAGTAAATGTCTGTCAGCCCTTTTCAGATACTAAGGCCATCATTTCTCCATTGCCTTCAGGAGAGTCAGGGTTGCCTCCATTGCTGTCAGAATTGCTGCTCCATATCACAACCATGAAATTGTCAGCATTAACAGCATTCTCTGCAGCATGATGTTTCAGTTAAGAACAGAATGCTGCCAAGAATGCTGTTAGTACAGTAAAGCTGTGGTTGCGATAATACGTAAGTGCCAAATATATATTCACAAGGAAGTATTGAAATGTTTAGTCTTCCAGTTAAAATAGCTTACTGTCAATATTATGCAATATCAGAAAGGTTGAAGAGCTAAGAAATTACTATTCTTTGTCTTTATAATGATTATTAGACAGATGTTAGACTCTGCTTTGTTTAATGAATTGTGACATATGTTTATGAGGAAAAGTGGATTCAGTTATTCACATTGGACTACACATTCCTGGAAACTCAACTGAAATGTCTCCAAATTACTTGTGAATTTAAATGAAACTGCCTGATTAATAAGCATAACTTACTTAACAGTCTGAATCCATAAGCTATCTGCTCTATATATGCTACATTATATATGTCACTTGCATATGACAGTCTCTAGAGCACACGAAAAAATACATATTATTTTTGCAACATGCTTTATTTGCACTAACCATACATTCTAAACTAACTCAATTGGCTACTGACAAGTTATTTATTTGAAAACATCAGTCTAAATATTAATTGTGCCCTTGAAATAATGTTGCCATTTTGACAAAACAAAACCTGAATTGAAAAAGGAATGATTTCAATAAGTGAAGTATTGTACAGATTTCAAAGACAGCTACTGATACTACAGTATAAGGAGAAATGTATACATGTTGTTGTTGTGTCTTTTGGCTTTTCCTGGTTAGGGGTCACCACAGCAGAACTCCGGTCCGCTAATGATTGGCAGTAGATTTTTACATGCCGAGTTGCCAGCCCTGATGTACACAAAGAAGACGCTCTAGCTGAGAATCGAACAGGACAACATCTTACTGTGAGGTGACAATGCTACCGCAGCACCACCACCGCAGTATAAGTAGAAATGTATACATACAAGGAAAAATTGAAATGCTTTATACTTTTAGTTACAATTGCTTAGTGTTAACTTTTTGCTTTATCAGAAAATGTAAAGAGCTAGAAAATTATTTCTAATTTGTCTTTATAATGTTTACTAAAGTGATGTTAGTCACGGACTTGTTTAATGGATTGCAAGTCATGCACAAAATGGCCAAAAACCAAGAAAAAGGGAAAAAAGAACTCCAACAGCAACCAAATAACCATACCAGGAGTTTAGAAAAAGCAGTCGCCAACCACGAAGTAGTAATCCACAAGGTTTTATTAACGCTGACAACACACAATGCGTTATTCCATTAATTGATGCAAAGGTTTTATTGGTTAATGAGTTAATTATTTAATGTGAGGAGTTATATAAGCATGTGTATTTTTGTGGATTGTGTTATCTGATGAAGTCTGAGGACGAAAACACATTGTGTGTTGTCAGCATTAATAAAACTTTGTGGATTACTACTTCGTGGTTGGCGACTGCTTTTTTCATACTCCTGGTTTGGTTATCATGTACAAGACAGACTACTGAATGTTATTTCTGCTTACCTTTGTTTGCTGAATTTCTTTTATTTGTACTGATTTAAAACAAGGGAAAGAAAGGGAAGGGAATGATCTGTTTTTGGTCAAGGGAGGAGAGGCTTAAGAGTATTCTAACTGCCCCGAGAAGTCTCTAAGATGCTCTAAATACTATTTGATTAATACTCACCTAAGGTAAGTCTTGATTACCATATAGGTAACTTCACATTCATTCTAGACCTGATGTGATTACCCATTCTGGAAGCAGGAGGGGCCCTATGTAGGATGGGAATTGTCAGGGTGATCATAGTTCATTCTTAGACTCTACTTTGTAAATCTATAAATATGTAAAAGCACTGCACACTAGAATGTAGGGCACCTCTACTCAGAGTCAGAATACCACTGATAAGCCATGTCTTTTCATAAGTGTAAGTTGAAGTTGGTGAGCTGAGGAGTGGGAATGTAAAGGAAGACAGTACACCTATAGTAAATTCATATTTCATTGGTAATCACTCATTGTCTCCTGCAGAGTCCTTTTAGTCAAATTATTTTAGTAATAATCTATTTATTGTTGGCTTATTTAGTGTATGCTCCTCTGTTGCATTTAATTTATCCAAAATGACATATCTGACATGTTTGGGATCTCTTAAGGGTAACTAAATATTGGATATTTTCTAAGTCAACATAATAATTGTTTACACTAACATTCCATCCTGATATATAAAATACTATAGAACAATAATAGAATAATATATAATTTCATATCTCTTTTAAGAAAATTCTCCATATAATAATTTAACATATGGAGCTCAGTTGATATTGTTGGTTAAAGGTATGAGTGATAATCCAATAGATCTATCTTTATCTATTGGATTAGGAATGACTTTCATTCCATGTTTAATAGAAAATTTATATTTACTTGTACTTGATACTTTAGAGTTAATGTTTTATAGAAGTACTTTTTTAAAGCCTGACCAGAATTTTAACCCTACTTGTATTTAAAGAAGAAATAACATTAAATTACATTCCCAGGTTTACACACATAAAAATAACATTCAGTGTTATCAGAGAATATGGTATAACTACTATAATCAAAAAAAAAAAAAAAAAACAAAGAAGCAAAAAGTTTCTTCCAACAATAACTTGAAATGGATTTAACATTCTTATCATTAAATACTAATGGCTTAAATAATGCAAATAAAAGATCAAACTTACTAAAATATTTAAAACTAAATAAGGCACAAGTAGTATTTCTCCAGGAGACGCATTTTAAGACTAATGATAGCTTTATTTGAAACCCTAAGGACTATAGAGTCTTAGCTCAATCCTCCTATACAACAAATGCAAAAGGAGTATCAATTTTCTGGAAGAAAAACATAATCACTCCAAATGTTATTTATAAATATGAAGACAAAGATGGTCTACTAGCATTTGTTATAATTAAATTTAATAAAAGAATATGGACCTTAGCTAATTTATATTGGTTCTCAGGAATTGGGGCAGGAACGGTTAAAAAAACACCTAGATTTTATTTCCAACAATTATAAAGGAAATCTTATGCTGGGAGGAAACTTTAATTGTACCTTAGAAGCTTCAGAAACCACCAAGATGTCTTTTTGCATAGCAACTATTTCAAAATCCTTAAAAAAGATGGATTGATTCATTTCATTTAATAGACACTTTTAAAGTAATAGATGATAAATCCTCATTATTTTCCCATAAAGACCATAGATTTGGAACACAAACCTGAATAGACAAATTATTCGTAGTTCAAGATTTACAAACAAAAATCCTCAGCTTCTCAATAGTTCCATGCCCCTTCTCAGATCATGACTCTCTGATAATGAAGCTCCAAATAGAGTTTAAACCTTTAATCCTCTCAACTAGAATTCCATCATATATCACGGAAATTAAAGCATTCAGACTCTGGATGTTATCAGTCCTACAATTATTTCTTGAAATTAATAATACAACAGAAATCAGTAGAGCCATGGTTTGGGACTCATTAAAAGCATATTTATTTGGTAAGACCCTTAGCTGGTACAAAAACAAAGTTAGAGAGTGGGAAACTGAATTATTAGACTTGCAAACCAGACTCTTGACAGCAAAATCTAAAAAAAAAAAATCAGAATTGTCCAGAAGTCAAAAAAGAAATAGAGGAATTAAATAAAAAATATAATGAAATTCTAACACACAAAACTTGTCTACCCTTGGAAAAATTAAAAATAAACTCATTAGCCTCCTCCCCCAGATAGCTACATAACTTATCTACAAGAATTAAAATACAATCTAAAGCAAATAACATTGGTAGTATATATCATGAAAAGAAAGGGAAAAAGTATCAGATATAGGATACATCCTTGAAGCATTTCAGTTCCATTATATGAAACACTTCAAAAAAGAAGATTTAGATACTAACCAAATAAACTTAGTTCCAAACCATATCAAAACAAAATAAATTCCTGAAAACTTAAAACTAGACATACAAAAACCTATATCCTACAAAGAATTTTTTGACAAGATAAAAGAAAGTAAATATAACAAAGCTCCAGGGATGGATGGTATAATTATGGAAATTTACAAACTCTTCCCTTCAACAGTAATCTCCCTTTTTCATAAAACTTTGCTAGAAGTCCAGTCAGAAGCAAAAATACCACCCTCATGGAAATATTCTCTCATGACACCAATTCTAAAAGATAATAAACCATCAGACCTTTGCACCTCATACAGACCTATATCATTACTGAATAATGATTACAAAATATTCATGTCAATCCTAGCTAACAGAATGAAAATTCCACTTCCAAAGACAATTAATAATGATCAAACTGGATTTTTATATAACAGGCACACACATGATAATATTAAAAGGATACTTACTCATAGATTAAGTGAATAAAGAAGATGGAGAAATACTTGCAATCGGATTAGACATAGAAAAAGCCTTTGATTCCCTCAACTGGGAATATCTATTTAAAACTTTAGCATTATTTGAATTTCCTCCTCCCTTCATCTTATTACTAAAAACATATATATTAATAACTTAGCCTACATTAAATTAGGTCATTTCACCTCATAGTCTATCCATGTAATGAAAGATTCAGTAGCGTACCGCCTACTCAGAGGTGATCTGTGCCTGACGTACAAGGCCATGTCCAATCAGGAATTGATGGACATGCTCCACCTCAAAAAATCCAAATCCATCAGAACCACGAGAGCTAAAGATTTGAACCTCAGCACAAATATGAATAGGACATGCTGGAGGGACAGATTCATAACTCAGAGGCTTCCCGTACTCTGGAACAGAATCCCAGTTTATGTTAGGCAGAGCCCCTCACTGACTCTCTTCAAGAGAAATCTTGACGAGTGGATGGGAGATCGTAGGTTTAGCCCAGGGGTCATCTCTGTGTCACTACTAGACAGAGGCACAGTAAACTAATTTTATTATGTAAGGGGGTCTTCACTGTGTCACTACTAGACAGAGGCATAGTATTCTAAATCTATTCTGTACCTTTTTGTACCATTACATGGGGTGGCGAAAGCCACATCACTATGGCTAGGCTTATAAATGCCCCAGGGCAGATAGCCTAGTACCAAACTATGAAACTATGAAACTAAGTCTATGACCAGTACATATCTAAAATAATGCTTTTTGCTGATTATATTTTATTAACCCTATCAAACTCCAGAGCGTCATTAGGAGAGCTAGAAGAAGTAATGGAGAAATTTTATAAGATTTCAGGTCTACACTTTAATAGATCAAAATCAAAATTTCTATTTTTAAATAAGAAAAAAAAACTACAAGTTATAGATAAATCCATCATAGGAAAACAAGAACTTATGCTAAATTATTTAGGAATAGTGTTATGCAAAAATATAAACGAAACAATATTAATAAATTATAAAAATATTATTGAAGCAATAAAAATATATATAGAAAAGTGGAACAAAATTATATTAACTTTTGAAGACAGATTGCAATTAATAAAAATGGTCTTATTGCCAAAAATACTATATGTAGCATTAGCAATACAGTTAATTCGTGAAAGATGCATTCTTAAAGAAATAAACTCATGTTTAATAAAACTTTTATGTTTTCCCAAAAAGAATAGAGTAGCTCTAACTCATCACATTAGACCCTGGAAACAAGGAGGATTGAACTTCCCAGAAATAGAAACATATATGTTATAGGCTAACACAAGCACTCAGGTCACTCCAGAACAAGTACAAATATGACTCTGTCATTGTCCATGTTGGTATGAATGACCTGAGCCGTACCTTCCTGGACTACATGAAAAGAGACATGGAGGAGTTCTCTGATCATGTAGCCCAGGCCGGTATGACCCTGAGTAGTATCCTGCCCTCACCAAGAATGATACCACGGTATAGAGAAAAAATATCAATTTCAACAACTGGCTAAGCTTCTGGTGTCATTCAAAAGGGATCCAAGGTCTGTCAGCCTGGAATGACAATGCTTGACAAGCCACGCTGCTTCACTAGAGATGGCTTGCACCTGTCACCCTTAGGCTTTCGAATACTGGGCAAGGCTCTTGCCACCCCCATAGTGCCTTTTTTAGGCAAGGCTCAAAAGACAAACCCACCACCGTAAATAGCACAAGTAACACAAAACTGAAGGTAATGCTACTCAATGCCAAAAGTCTAAACCTCAAAATGCACGCATTTAAGGCACTCCTCAGTATGGAGAAAATCGATATATGTGCAGTAACAGAAACCTGGTTTAAGGCTCCAGAGAGCATCCCAGCACTACCAGGCTACAACTCATACCATACATTTTGGCCACAAAACCTGGACCAAAATACAAAAGGTGGGGGAGTATCCATATTCATCAAGGATACCCACACCTCCAAGTTAGTGGCACAGCACGATGCTTCAGAGATCTTCCACATGCAACTAACAATGGGCAAAACTGCTATTCAAACTATAGCTTGCTACAGATCACCCACCATGTCCCAGGACCCCCACTCCACATTCCTGGAAACACTGGGAAACATAAGGGTCCTACCAAACACCTTGATGTTCAGTGATTTTAATTACCCAAACATTAACTGGAAGAACTACACAAGTACAAACTCCCTTGCCCAACATTTCCTAGAATTTATAAACTCAAACGTGTTGGATCAACTGGTCAACATCCCCACCAGAGGTGACAACATATTGGACCTGGTCATCACCAACAAGGGTGACTGGTGTTCCACACCGGAGGTCAACCCATCGCTGGTTAGATCTGACCATAAACTAATCACTCTGAACATCCACATTCTGTCACCACCCCCGGTCAAAGAATCCACCATGAAAAACATTTCAAAAGCAAACTTCACGTTACTTAAGACCGAGGTGGGAAGTTTCAAAGCCCCCATGCTAAAGGATAACGCTGTCCAAGCTGCAAAATCCTTTACTAATGCACTCTATGGGCACCTGCAAGAATGCATGGATTGTGCTATCCCAAACAAAACCAAGACTCATATCCTCCAAGGAAAGGAAACCAGTCTGGTGGACCCCTGCCATAAACAAGCTATACAATAGAAGGAGGAAACTAGTACAGAAAAGAGTAAAATCCCAAGAAGGGAAGACATCCCTGATCAGTATCAGCTAGAAACTACGTTCCCTCTTAAAATAATCCAAGGCTAGCTTTGAAAGAAAAATTGACATGGACTCCAAAGATAACCACAAGGCATTCTTTAGCTATGTCAAAAATCTAAGTGGCAATTCTCAGATCTGCTTGGAGTTAGTGCAGAATGGCACAAAATACACTGAACCAACCAATATAGCCAACATCCTGGCAGACAGGTTCAGTGCAAACTTCACCCCCCTCTCACCCCCAAAAGGGCCCATAACTATACCAGAAGAATGTAGTGCCCCTGAAATCACAGACACTCAAGTTAAAACAGCCCTCTCCAAAGCCAAAAACACAGCATCAATGGGACCGGACGGTGTCCCAGGCTGCATCCTACACAGGCTCAAAGATAAACTAACCTCTTACCTAAACACACTGTTTAAACTCTGCCTCTCCACAGGCTACATGCCCATAGAGTGGTGCACAGCAACGGTTATTCCACTCCACAAAGATGGAGCCACAGCAGACCCTGGGAACTATTGCTCTATAAGCCTGACTAGCTTGATCTGCAAAGCTATGGAGTGCATCATCATGGATCTCATTAACAGAGACATTAGAAATCTCTAAACACTGGACCCTACCCAGTTCAGCTTTGTTAAGGGCCGATCATGCCTCCTAAACCTGTTGGACTTCTTTGAGACAGTTACCAAGGCTATAGATGAGGGAAAGGTGGTCCATACAGCCTACCAAGACCTTGCAAAGGCCTTCGACACCATTCCCTACTCAGGTATTATAGACAAGCTCACCAGCCTGAACATAAACCCCTACATCATGAGATGGGTTTCCAACTGGCTCACGGACAGAACCCACATGGTGAGAGTTGCGAGAGCTTGGTCTGACTCTAAACTGGTTACAAGTGGCATTCCCCAGGGCTCAGTCCTAGGACCCCTCCTGTTCGGCATATACTTCTCAGAGGTACAGGCAAGCACAGGAGGACTATGGCTGACCAAGTTCACAGACAACTGCAAATCTAGGGGCTATAATTGACTCTCTGGCTGACACAGACATCCTCCAAAAGGGTCTCACTGAGACATATACCTGGTGTCAAAACCATGGCCTCACGCTAAAGGCCAAAAAGTGCATAGTCATCCCCTTTGGAAAAAACAAAGTACCCACAAACTACCACATAGGTGGTAGCCCCCTAAATATGGAAGACATAATAAGGTATCTGGGGACCCAAGTAGATAGTAACCTCTCCTTTGATAATCACATTGCCAAAGTGGTTAGAAAATCCTTCTATGTGGCCCACCTAATCACAAAAGGGTTTGCATCCAGATCGAAAGAGGTCATTGGGCCCCTCTATGCATCACTCATCAGACCCATCATAGAGTATAATACCCCATTTGGGATGTACCTTACAAGACACCTGCAACAACTGGAAAGACCACAGAAGGAACTCACCAAGAGGATGACTGGCCTCAAGCAGATGCCCTATGCAGCTTGACTGAAGAAACTCCAGCTGTACTCGGTTGCATATTGCCTACTCAGAGGTGATCTCTGCCTGACATACAAGGCCATGTCCAACCCAGAAGTGATGGAGATACTCCACCTAAAGAAAACCATATCCCCTCGAGCCACACACTCCAGGGATCTAAACCTCACCACAACAATAAATAGGATGTGCTGGAGGGATAGATTCCTGTCCCAGAGACTTCCCATGCTCTGGAACAAGATTCCAATCTACATTGGGCAGAGCTCCCCGCTAACCCTCTTCAAGAGAAACCTTGACAAGTGGATGGGAAACAGAAAGTTTACCCCGGGGATCACTTCAATGGCTCTGCTGGACAGAGGCACAGGGAACTAATCTAAGGAGGTGGCAAAAGCCAATACATTCCGGCTAGGCTTATAAATGCCTTTGGGCAGATAGCCTAGTACCTACATATGAACCTATATAAAAACATCTGTGCTTAAAACTACAATAGACTGGATAAACACAAATTATTTTGCCAACTGGAAAGAATTAACAATGGCTATATTAACAAATGAATTTAATCTGTTAAAAAAATTTAATAGTAGACAAATCAAACAAACCCTGGTACATACTATGCATAAGTATACAATATAATATAACAAAACCTTCTAAAACAACACTGATTAATCATTACATCAATTCCTTTAGGAAACTTATCAATGCAAACATAGATCTAAAACTTTGGTTTGACCTTTTAACCCCATTTGCCATCACTAAGAACTTTCCTCACAAAATATATAGGGAAACAATAACCTCCTGAGAACAAAATGGATTATTATGCTGGTTTCAATGTGTAAATAAATTAAATGTTTTAGATATACATATGATAAAACTGCTTACAATATTCCAACACAGGACTGGTTAACCTTACAAAGCATTCTAATGTACACTCAAGATTTATGCAGATTAATTCCTCATTTAAAGATATTCCAAATTTAATACGTTTTCTGTATGAATTTATATATAATAGTTGTGAAAAGAAAAATTCCATTTCAAATCTATATAACGAGTTAATAACATATAAAACAATTCCCAAACCATCATACTGGCAGTTCTTAACAAAAGGTCAGTCATTGCAGTTAACAGAAGAAATTAAAAGTAACATCTTGCTATCAGTTAATTAAACCTCTAATACACAGTACTAGAAAATATTTAACTGGAAATGCTTACATGGAGCATTTTTAACACCAGATAGAATTAAAAAGATCAGTATTACTACAAATGGTTTTTGCTGGAGGTGTGAAAAGTCAAATAAAGCAGACTGGATTCATATTTTTTATGAATGTAATAAAATTAAATCATATTGGAATGGAATCGATCATTTTTTACAAGCTTTATTTAATGAATCCTGTACCTTAACTAAAGTATTGATTATACTAAATGTAAATGAAGGTCCCTACCTGAATAAGACAAATATGTATTTGTGCTTGCTATATCTAGGAAATTTGTAACCAGAAGGTGGAATTCAAATACAACCCCGACCTTGGAAGAATTCTACACTTTACTGAAGACAACTGCATCGATGGAAATAAAAATCAAAAAACTACGAATCACTCCAGGTCATTGGTAAATAATCCTTGGAAGAAAGTAATATCTTTGTTGGACACTCTGCAATAATCAATATTGTATCTCTGATAACTGATGTGTTAATTCTATATTTAATAACATACAGTGTATATAACTGAAAGTCAGGCTGTTGTAAATATTTTATATAGTTGTTTAAAATGATATTTAAAAATATTATGTAAATGTTATTTTAATTGAAAATTAAAAAAAATTGAGGAAAAAAAACATTGAATATCCTGAATGTTGAAAACAAAGACATGAAACGGAAACACGGTGAAAAATACAACATCAAAAACAAAAAAGTAAATATTAGAGGTTCTATGCAGGCTGGCTAACCCCTCTGTACCACCTATACCCCCTATTAATTATATACACCAACTCCAAGACTGCAGCACAGTGGGGAAGGGAAAAAAAATAATGCCTACTCTACTGCAGTCTGGGATAACACACTATTGGCTTTCTAGCCAGTGGAAGAAAGCCAGTCAGTATTGTGATGTTTGATATATTTCCTTCTGATGCATTTGTTTTTGACATTCAGAATATTTAATGTTAGTTAGTGGTGGGAGAAAACGTCAGGATACAGATTCAGATCTTCATCATTACTTTGTATACACAAATGCTCAACGTGTGATATCTAGGTTTAGAGAACCAGTCAAGGATCCTAATACATCTGCATAAACACGTTCTTCATCTGCTCCATGAGAGACTTGAAATGCTGGCAAATAGATGTACTTTACAAAGGATGATAATGAAATAAAAACCCAATTAATACTCAGCTGATTATTAATGAAATGCAGCAGGAAGGTTTTAGGAGAGTCTGCTAATGCCCTGGATGTATTGTTGATAGGACACACCATGAAAACAGCTATACCATACATACCCCCTAACGTTTTACTCCTGGCTAATGGCATTTTGTATAAATCTATGAATTCCTAGTCTACTGTCCATTCTGCTTGTCCAGTTCCTGAGTCCATAACCCTCTATGTGAAAAAATATATATATATTTTTATGATCTAATGAGTAGTTAGTCCCTACAGTCTGATGCCTTTGCTACCACCTCCCATTATGTCCTTATGGTTAAGAATAACCTCATCATATTTCCCTGACATGATCTTGTGCATCAATGACCTCCCACACATTTTCATAGATATTCCAAGGCCACTAAATCCCATTCACATCTTCACAGTACCCTCCCTCATGCTGCACCTCCTTTCTGTGAAACGGCCATACCAGTCGATCCCAGAATAAATTTCTAGATACCCTATCAATCATCCAAGTTATGTTTAAATTCAGATACTGAGTTGCACTATGTAAAATGGAGGGAAGTTTATTCAAGAGGTTTAGAAGGTGCTGGATTATAAAACTACCCCTCCACCATGTTTTGTGTATTTGTCAGTGAAAATTTTAGATCACTGGTTCTATTATGGGTGTAGATATTTGACTTGTAGATATATAGGAGGTTTATGTTAACCAAGTTTTCAATCATATGGTAGGTGAGACAGACTTCTCCCTTCAAAAGTCTGTAAGACATTAAATAAAGTGACAGAGCTTCCAGCTTCTCTTTCAGCTTTGGGACTTTAGGCCTGTGATCTTTTTAGTTAGGAATCTTTGGGGTCTTTCTAATCATTTAATATATTTAGAGAGATACTTCCCAAAGGAGGCATTATTCATCATAATTGGTCTGATTAATACTAAGTATCAGGGAGTGATTACCTCTTTAGACCTCAATGATATTCTTTTGGCAATTCATTGTGTTAAATAAAAGGATTCCTTGACAACCATTGTTACATGAGAGTCAAAAGAGAAAGAGTTCTTACCCCAAGTTCCTAGGTCCCTGTCTATTTTCATTTTGTGGGTGTGTTGTCCATATAATTTAATGAGGGCAGGGATCGTCCTCTAAAAGTGATGATATTACACATTTTAACATTTAGTATGAGACCATTTTTAATACATAAGGAGTTTAGTAAGTATTTGTTGTAGTAGGTTTTGATGTCAGTGGGTGACAACAACATCTCCCAGTATACACTCCTCTGCAAAATTTGTTAGACAGAGGTTTTGGATCTCTGCTTTGAGATCTGGGAAGTAAATGCCAAAAAGCAGAGGTCCTAGCACCGAGACCAGATGGACACATTTGGTCACTTTCATACTTTCTGATGAAGCACCTGTATGTTGCACCATGTGGGTTCTGCCTTTCATCCAGTTTGCTATATATCTTACCACATGAGTCATTTTTTTAAGTATTTAGCTTCTGTATAATGAACATATTGAGGAATCATGTCAAAAGCCTTGAGCAGATCAAGACACTCCATGTGTATCTGCATGGCCACCATCTACAGTCTACTTAACCCCTTGAAAGAAGTTTACCAGTTTAAATAGACAGAATCTACCATTCACAATACCAAATGTTTAGGGAACAAGTCTCTCACTCCTCTTCATCCAATTCCACAGATCTTTCTAGCAGCTTTTTTTCTGAATTCTTTTGAGAAGTCTGATGTCCCTTTTCTAATATGATCTCCAGAACTGCTTGCAGTACTCAAGGTGTGGTCTGATCAAGGCTCTATAAAGTGAAAGCATTAACTCTTTGCCTCCAGAATCTATCTGCTGAGGATACATACCAGCTTTCTGTTTACTTTTGCCACTGGCTTCTCAGTGTGCTTCCAGTAGTCTAGTCCAGGTGTGATCAACATGCTTTGATCCTTTTTCTCTTTTATTGTCATCAGTTTTCCTCTTCCCAGATGATATTTCACACCATGATGCTTGTGTTCCAAATGCACTACTTTGCATTTGTTGGCATTAAACTTCAGCCAACACCATTCTACACATTTGTTCAGGCTTTTATTATTTTTTCCCTTGATGCTTCCTCCTATCTTTCGCAGCTGCATCTATCTTTTTGTCATCATCAAAGAGGATAATGCTTTTCTCTATTCCCTCAGGAATATCTCAGACAAACACACTGAGGAATATTGGATGCAGTAGAATCTGCTATAATACACCATTTGTCACTTCCCTAACTCCTGGTATTATCCTCTTCACCACAACCCTATGTCTTATCATGCAACCACACAGCTATCCAGTTATTTAGTCTTGATCCAACTCCCAACCCTTCCAGTTTTCCTATCAGCATCCTATATGGAGCAAAGTCAAGGCCTGCTGAAGGCAAGGTAGCCTATGCCTACTGATACTCTCCTATCAAGCTTTCCTGTAGCCCAGCCATAAAACTGGATTAGGTTTGACTGGCAGTTCTGTTTGTCTGTGAACCCATGTTGGTTGCAGTCTTGCAGATACTTGTCCTCTGATAATGCTACCAGCATTTCCTTCAGAATTCTGAGCATACCTTTTCTTGCCACTGTTGTTAAGCTAACCGGTCTGAAGATCTCCATATTTTTCCCTCCCACCTTGTACAAGGGTACTTTGGTTGCTGTCCTTCAGTCATTTGACACTGTTTGACTGTGTAATGACCTGTTAAAGATCTTTTCAAGCTGTCTGATGACACTTTGAGCAGATTTCTGAGAACTCAGGGAGGTGGTCCATCCATTCTTTAGCTTCACCTTACCAAACAGCAGTCTATTCCCTCCAACTGTCCTAACTCTCTATTCTAGTATCTGTCTACTGCCCCCCACCCCCATTTTAGTGCTCGTCCCTGTCAGCACATCCCCCTCCCCATGTTTTCCTTTGTGGAGACTGAAGCAAAGAATTCATTTCATACTTCTACTTTTTTCCCAGTTTTCTGTGATCTTCTTTCTCCCATTGCTGAGCTTGGCCCATTTTGTCCCTTCCTTCCTGTCTTTCTTTCTTCTATGTACCTAAAAAAGCCCACACTTACCTTTTTGATCCCTTCTACTAACTCCTTTTCAGCTTTAGCTTTTGCCTCCCTTAACATCCTTTTTAGACCTTCCTAGTACTGATTTCTTATCTATTTGTTATGCAGGCAAGCCCATCAGATGCAACTGTCCCTTTTCTGGGGTGACCCAGAAGCACTGTCTGGATAAGTGATTTGCTCAGAGTTGCACAGTAGGAAAGTGGAGGTGAAAGGGATCAAACTCTGCAACCTTGAGTATAGGAAGCAGTTCATTAATAGGTCTGGGCCATAATCCAGTACACTGACTGTATCTCATCTGTATGGCCAACCTCTCCTTTACATGTCCTGTAAGCCTTGTCTTTTCACCAAATTATTAGGTTCACATTCGTATATGGTTACACCAGTGATGACTCTGATATATATATATATATATATATAGTTCTGAATGCTATTGTATGAACAAAAGTGTGGTTACAGCAAACAATCAAAGGGATAGTTTTGCACAGTTAGAACCACAATTAGTGTTATAATACAGCACACCTAACTATGCCAATAGAGTAATCAGGATGCTTTGCCACTTAAAGAGTCATTTCGCTGTTACAATGCTGCAACACGCTTGGCACTGATGAAAGCTTTACATTCAAGTTTATATTGCTTCAAAATGAAATAGCATCTGTCTAATTACAGGAGAAATGTGCAGATGCATTCTGATCACAGGAAGTTAAGGAATTTTCAGTTTTGTCTTCATGTAGATCACAATATTCAACTAGTATGCCATGCTCACAAAGGACTGCATTTTCATATAGTGGCAAAGGTGTTCAAAGAGTAAAGAAAGTTAGAAAAAGTTTTTGTTGTTGTTGCTGTTATTTTTATTTGTTATTTTTATTGTTGTGATTGCTATTTGGTTGTGTCTAATTCTTGCTGACCTCAAGAACATTAGCATATTAAGCCCGTCTGTTATCAGCTGCTTAAGTTATTGGAAATTTATATTCATTACTCTAGTAATGCTGTCTCTCCATCTTAGCCTCTGCCTCTCCATTCTTCTTTTACCATCAGTCATTTGCATTGTCTCTAGTGAAGCTTGTCTTTGCATTATGTGGCTATTGAGCTTTACTTCATCAGACTTTCCAGTGAATACCCTTGGTTTATTTCCTTAATTATTGACAAATGTAGTCTTTTGCGGTCAGGAAAATTATTATTTTTCTAGTACTACATTTCAAAAGTATTGATTCTCAGAGCATAGCTTTAGTTATAGTCCATCTCTCACAGTTATATGTTACTGCTAGGAACATAGGAAGAGCAGTGGGCAAGCAGTCACCAAGATCATAAGATGTCTACCCCTATATGCCTTTAACTAGACTGACTTCAAAGGGCCAGCCACCCATTTAAAACACTTACAGTAATAGTGCTCACCTCTCAAACTAAGTAGGGCCATACATGGTAACCCTAGGGCCATACATGATAACCCTATAGCAAGTGTGTGTCCACCTATCCAATCATTAAGACTAGCCTTAAAGACTACTCTAAAGGTAGCACTTTGATTGATCTGTTTTGTTAACTTAATCAATAGGCTGGAAATACATTGCATTTGGAACATATCTCTCCAGGAAATCATGTTTATTTGTCAGTGGAGATGTATGTACCTAGTGCAATAGCTTGAAATATATGGACCTTTCTTTGTTGGCAATGTGGTCTTTGCTCTTTAAAGCCTTATCCATAATTGCAATAACTTACCTTACAAGAAGCAAGTGTCTTAGTCTCATAGGTACAAACACCATCTACAGAAATCTTTGATTGCAAGAAAATAAAATCTGCCACTTACTCGACCTCTTCTCTATAAGAATTGGTAGGGAAAGATGTCATACATTTATTTATTTATTTTTATGTTGAGCAGCAAGTCATTTTGTTCATTCCACTTTTAGCTTCATCGATGAGCTATTCAATTCCTCCTAATGTCAGTCATCTCAATGCTATCACAGGTACATCTGAGGCTGTTAATATTTCTCCTGGCAAATTTGATTGCAGCATCTGATTTACGTAACCCAGCGTTTGGTTTGATCTTTTCAGTGCATTAATTAAATAAGTAGGGTAGTTATATATAGCCTCGCTGCACTCCTTTTCCAAATTTTGAACCAATCAGTTACTCCATATTTAGTTCTAACTGTTGCTTCTTATTCTGCATATGGAGTTATCAGTAGACAGATAAGGTGACTGAGTATTCCCTTTTCCCTGAGAGTCATACTCTATGTCCCACATAGTCAAAGGCTTTACAGTAACCAATAAAACAGAAGTAAATATGTTTTAGAGCTTCCTCGTTTTCTTATTATCTAGTAGATGCTGATAATTTGACTTGTAGTATACCTGACTCTTTCAAGAAAAGCTTGCATATCTGGCTCGTTATATAGTGTTGCAGTCTAGCTTGCAGGATCTTGAAAAGAGGAGACATAATCAACATTAAATCAGATTCAGCATAACACCTATATCCATTAATAAAACATCCAAATCCTAAAAACCCAGAAATGAGAATGGATGTGGCTATGAGAGAAAGCAAATACAGATATTCCCTGGGATAGAAACATTGCCCTAACAATAGATCATAATCTGTTAAGGCTGAAGGGAACAACATTATTTAGTATATTAGACCTGGCTGCCATCAATTACAAACTCCACCAAAGGAGCACAGATATAAAAACTTTTGCAACATATCCAGGCTTGAGGAAAATACATAATACTCTTTCTGTCTGATGTTTCAGCAGAGGTGGTCAATCTCAAATTTTTACAGTGTGAATCTACAATATGGTATTTTACAAATGGCATCATAGACTCTAATAAATCATAGCTTGGTCATGGTAATAGTGAAAGTGTAGTATTTGAGAGATTAAAATACAGAGGTTTAATTTTAAGCAAAGGAAAATATGATTTGAACAGAACCAAGATAAAGCTGTATGGTATGCAATCTACCAATAAGGGTATGTTACCTAATTTTACAATGTTAAGGACTTGGATCATTTTTAGTACATAAATATAATGATCTATATAGATGATGACAAATGTAAGCAGAGCATTCATAGAGGATGGGAGGAAAAGCTCTCTAAAAGAGAAGAAGACTTTTGCTATCATTTGGTGTTGTAAATAATTTCCTATGTTTTTGTGGTCACAGTTCACAATTATACCTAACCTTTAACAGTCATTTGAAGTAATTCTAAGGCCAAGCCTCCAGCCTGAATTGAGAGATGGGAGTCATAGAATGTACCCATATCTTTCAATATCAGCAGAGAATCTGGGACAGCAGAACATTACAGGAATATTATTGTTCAATGCATTGTAGTCAAACCTTTAACATTAGAAGAAATCTAATATTAGGTAAGTAAATTACAAAGGTGTAGAACAAACTGACCAATAATCAAAGTATGCTAATAGCCAATTTCATCACCAGTTTCACTTAACCTTATCACTGGATGGAAAATTTTTGTTAAAGGGGAACAAAACTATCCCATTATCTTCATAAGTTTTGGAACTAAGAGCTGAACCACACTAAGTAGATGTCAAGACAAAATCTCTGCTCAAGAGACAAGGTTTGGTTCCCAGGCACTGAAAAATGTATTGAACATATTCTTCATAATTACTTAACATACTGATCCAGTGTGCACTGCAGAAATTCTGTACTAGTCAAAATCTGTATATACATATATAGAAACGCATCTCTCTCTCTCTCTCTCTGTGTATATATATATATATATATATATATATATATACACACACACACACATACACACACACACACACACACACACACATATATATATATATATATATATATATATATATATATATATCACATTTCATCTAATTACAAACCACTAAAACATCATTAAAATGCATTTAATGTAAAACACATTTCATTGCATCACACTTCACAGAAAATTTTATATATATTTAAATTAATATTTGGAGGAGATAAAGAAATGTTATCATATGGAAATGAACACTGCAAAAGAAGAGAATATGAATTAGTGATCTAAGTGCATAAGTTATTTGACTGTTCAGATAGAGGTAAGGTAAATATATGGGAACATCTGTCTTTTCAAATAGGTTTTCTTCTGACTGTAACAATACGTTGATATTTAACCAGTCATAAAAGAAAACAAATAATATCATTCTATTTTATATTTTGATTGTGCTTTTCAAAACTTTCCTCTACAGGAAAGGTGAGTTATGTTTTCTGCATTGTGTGTTTACACTCCATATTTGCACTTATTTGGTTATGGTTAACTGAGGTGTCATAGAAAGGAGGAATGTGGACTTCATCATTGCTGTTTAACACTGGATCAACAATTTGCCTTTGCATCGAGACAAGGAGATTTATCGACATTCACCAATGTAGTCTACATGTGTTTTGTGGACCTGAAAAATGTATATTACCATGCTCATGAAATGGCGTATAGTAACTGCTACATAAGTAAAGAATCCCAAGGCCACTTCTGTGTGATGTAATTGTTCTGTAAAGCTGGCCAAAAATGGTCCAATGATCAGTCCACTTACCTGGTTAACAAATTATACAACTAAACTAATCAATAATCCTTAAATCAAATTTGTTGCACTGACTTTTTACTTTTCTTCTTTTTTTTATTTCATTTTGTTCCATAATCTAAGGACAGTAATAAGTTTATGTTGGCTCCCAGTTTATGGGAGTGGAAATAACTGAAGCTTAGCTGAGCAGTAATTGTAAGACAGTACAGTGCAACTGATACAGAAGTGCATAAATAAAGTGGTGCTGACAGCTCTACTGCCATAAATCTCTACCCTGTAATATGAGATATCCAAGGGTTACAGCTTGCTCCCTATCTAAATGTGTTGACAGACTCTGAAATGTTAAACAGATTTCCAAGACTCTAACAGTAACTGCTGTTCCTCAACATGCCATTTGTTTCACAGAAGAGGTTGAATTTGAAAAAGATGATTTCCAAGTTCTTTCCTGTTTGATTGCTAGATTATATTAGTTATTCAAGAATACTGAAGCATGTGAATAAGAAGACATGTACAACAGAGTAGTCATTTATTGCCTAATTTTTTTCATGAATGAAAACAGTATCCATATTTCAAGGAAAATAAAGATTAAAGCATTGATGTTGAAACCCCAAGCCCGTCAAGCAAGGGAATTAATATCTGTTATCCACTTAATGAGTCATTACTAACAAACTGTGCAAGAACAACTTTCCACCCCCACCCCCCAAAAAAAAATTGCAGCTAAATAAGACTGTACATTAATAGTTACACTGCTATTGCAAAATGAGACTCTGTTAGAGACAACATTTGTCATTCACTTTATAGGTTAACTAGTCTGAAGAAATGCAAAACTGGCATCTACTCAGGCTGTCTCAAATTCTAGATGAAAGAAATTGCGACATAGACAACCAGACAGTGCTTACAGATTACTTGGTTTGGACAGTGTACTTTTCAATTTTTATTACTATTATTTTTAATTAAAACCGATGACTGCAGAAACTAGACAGTTTGTAGAATGACACTTGAATAAACCACACTTCAAACATTTAGTAAACAACTGCTGACATATTGTTTTACCATAATTAGGTTGGCCATCTAGGAAATGGGAACATTCTTAAGTTCTATAATTTAAATAAGCATACCCTTTGCTCCTAGCCAATTCAGATTCAAAGCCTAACAATATAAGCAGTGGGACTTTTGAAGAATAGTGGGGCAGGTTCATGTTGATCCACTAAAAGCAGTTTCAATGAATGCAAATAAACCGAAACCAGTGTGTCGAAACCTCCTTCACAAAGCCTTGAAACAATTATTTTGCCCTCTGCACCTGCCCCATGTGGGGGGGGCATCTCACACATACACACACACACACACACACACACACACACACACACACACACACACACACACACTGAAATTATATATACCAACTTCTAGGTTGCACAACTGTGAAGAGTAAGGCACTCTGCTTTTGTTGAAGGCGTTTTTTGCAAGCTGGCTTTGGTTTCTTTATATTCTCTGAAATCACCTTTGATGGACTGACATGCTTCTTAGTGGGGCTTGGACCAGCATGAAAGCAGATTTTTACCATGTTTATGACAAGTTGTTATGCCGGTACATTTTGAGCAACTGTCTTTACTAAATCAATATTCCTTTATATGTGATTCAGGCGCTGCCTAATCCAAGGAGATCATTGGGTGTTTCAATTAAGCAAGAAGAGGAAAAGCCTTTTGCATTTGCATGGGTAATGAAATTTGATAATGCTACATAAATGTTTTCAAAAGTCACTGTCTCACATTGCTTATCTATATTCTGCTGAAATAACTGTATACATATGTTTTTGAAACCATTCACAAGTCTGAGTAATAATCAAATGTTATAAGCAAAAGTAAAACATTTATTAAAGGTGTTCTCTTTGTGACACCCCAACACTGGCAACAGTAATCAAGAAGCCTCAATCCTTGCCACTGCAACAGTGGGGGATGTGCACACTGGGATGATGACAAGTACACACACAGTAAAGTTCAATTCCCCTTAAGAGCACACAGAGACCACAGTCAGTCTGGAGCTGGTTTCTCCCTCTTTCTCCATATCCCCAATAAAACTCCACACTGGCACAGCTATAGAGTTGAGTCCTTAGCCAGGGTTGCAAGCCAAGTCCTCCAACACTCTCTCAGTCCATCCAGTGCTTCATATCCCTGCCTAAGTAGCTGACACACACACTCTTGGAGATTTGTTTTACACACACACACACACACACACACACACACACACACACACACACACACACACACACATACACACACACACACACACGCACACACACACACACACACACACACACACCTGGGAAAGGCTGGCTCAGGTTTACTAGCTATGCCCCCTTCTGCCCAGATTATAAGGTAGTTATCACTGCCACTAGAACCCCTTATCAGCTACTTTAAGGCCCTTAACAAAGGGTTTCCAATCCTACTGTATAATGTTACTATTAATCCAAATGGTAGTTTGACCAAGAGCAAGGCTATTAGGAGTGGCTTGCACAGTGGCACCATATAGATATGCAAGTAGTCTAAGAGCTTAAATATGTCTCACAAATATCAGTTACAAAGATATATATATTTAATAATAAATGAAAAAGAACAAGACAATACTAAATATGCTTTTACAGTGACATCAGAGCTCAAAATCACAAGAAATATTTACAGCAACATTGCAGGACAGTCTCAAATAAATACAGAAAATATCTAAACTAATTTTTACTATATTCCTTACTGAATCTAAAGAAATTACTGTACCCTAGTTAACTTACGTATAGCAAGGCAAGACAGATGTTTTGAGTGGATGTTTCCAGCTGAGGCTGCCAGGTCAAAGACAAAATACAAAATGCTCAGTCACTCTCAGAGAGTTCTTAAGTTAATATCAAATATTACTGCTGGGACGCTTGCAGCATGGCATCACTTTTTGTCACCTGACTTCAGTGCCCATGCTAAACAACCATTGCTAGAAACTGCTAGCATTTAGCATCTTCCTGTGAAAATACATAACCTTCAGATCTTTGCAACTACTGGAAGACATAAAACAATAAAACACTAAAAATACAATGCAGAAGGCTCCCTCGTTTTAGACATCCTATCTCCTTGCTGCATTGAAACTAACTTTTACGGCACAGTTATAAAACAATTAAATTTCAACCATTTATTTGAAGTTTAGCAAGTTAACATTCTATGTTCCAGTTTCCACTGCTTATATACATTTATACAATTGCAATAGTGTATAAACATTTCTGTCCTTTTCCACTAAGGTACCCTGTGGATACATATTTAAGCTTAGTGCTGTACACACAGTTCTTTACCAGCAGTTTGATATACACATAACATACAGTTCTAATACATTTGTAACACAGACATATGAATCATGTTGACATCCACAAATGACATATAATTATTTACAAAATTCCATACAGCTGGGCTGGCAGTGGTTCCTTCTATCACACTTCTATATAAATCATATTAATATTCACAAATGTCATATAATTATTTGCAAAATACCAGTGAGCGGGGCTGGCAATATTTCCCTTTGTGGCACTCTTTATAAGTCATTATTATGTGGGTTTGCCCAGTGCAGCATACACTTCTACAAATTCAACCTTTTGAACTGATGAGATCCTTAGAAATATCTCTTTAGTTTATTCCTTGATTTAGATTAGTTTTCTGGAATTTTGCTGGATCATATATGAGACTACCTTTCAACTGTAAAGATTTTTGCAGAATGCTAAGATTTTGACCTCATATTTTTGATCTGTTCCTCATAAAATTTGTGATTTTCTGGATTTTTGTTGCAAACAAGTGAGGACTAAATTCTCTAAATAATGACAGTCATTTGAGTTTCAGACTTCATATCCTTCAGAAAATGTATGGTAACAAAATACCTTTTATTCTAGCAACTTTATAAGTTTATAAGTGCAAAATTTAAAATGTGTCCTATTTTGGAGGCTTTGTCACCCCATTACTTTTGGCTTTGCACAGATTTTTTTGTGCCAAGAGGTTGAAAGTTATGTAAGAGGTGGATGTTGCTGAATCACAGCAGAGAGGCAGATCTTGCACCAGGTATGTTTCAGAGAGGTGCTAGATTCAGGCCAGTTCATGCACCAAAAACAACAGAATGTATTGGCATAATATTGCACTACAAAGATTTACATTGTCAAAGACACAGAGTGAATGTTAATGGAGTTGTATGATGACATTGAGAGGAAAGTGAAAGTATTTAGAGCCAAAGTACTTAACGCCACACCGGGTACATCATATGTCAGAAGCAGATGGCATAATACTATATTGATGGGGTTTTATATTCCTCTAATTTCATATGACTCTATGTATAGTCAAACTAATCTTTAAACCCATTACTTTCTACTCCCTAATTCTTGTCTTGGCACTACTAGGTGTTAGGGCATCTCATAAAGTTTCTGTAGCCTAATACTATACAGCTCATTCTTGCCAGTGTAAGTGATGGCCTAAACTGGGCAAACATAATCCCTCTCCTCCTTTTCAAATTCAAACATGCATTGCCACAGTAGCTAAAAGTGAAGAGCTTAAACCGACATTAGCAGACAAGCTTCATCTTACTGGTGGATTTTTTTTTTATAAAATATATATATATATATATATATAGTTGGGAGGTTAAGGTGTTTGGCTTACAAACATAAGGTACAAGGTTTAAATCTCACAGGGGATAATTGGCTAGGCTTAAAATGGCTCACAAGGGTAGTTAGCCTAGTATGAACCTATATATATATATATATATATATATATATATATATATATATATATATATATATATATGCATGTGTGTGTGTATGTGTTTTTGTGTATGATTATTGCTGACATTTATCACATGCTGAAATGTAAAAAACATTTCTCACTGGCATAGTTGGTCAAAATAGGTTCTGTTCAAAGCTCAGGAGAGCAACCATGACATAATTGATGAGTTTTCCCTTTCTTAGCAGTTGGAGTGTGAGTTAGTGTATTTAAGATCTGGAGGTGAGAGAATGAATCCCCATGTCAGAGGATGTGGTGGACACCCCCCAAGTAAAAGCAAGTTCTCTATTATTTGTGATTACAAATTAACTCATTGGTTGTACATTTGTGATCACTTTAGTTAGACTATTTTAAATGGTAAGAAATGTTATTGCCAATAAGGTTGTTTAATGTTTTTACTTTAAGTAAAGTTCATCTGCAGGTTCATAGGTTAATAGGTATATACCAGGCTAATGTCCTCCAAGGCCTTTATAAGCCTAGCCATGCAGTCCAACCCAATTGTGTCCCTATGTATCATGGGCATTTATTAGGAGAGGGACTATGTTAGTTAGAAGGTTGCAAAAGTTTGTTTTTCAGTTAGGGAATATTTATTGTCAGACTCTATGTATCAGAGACATAGGGGTCAGGCTGGAGGTGAATTTTTGATTTCCCATCCAAAGGTCAATGTTAGTTTTGAATAAGAATAGGGGTGAACTCTGCTTCACATGGATGGAGAACCTTTTCCTGAGTATGGAGATCCTTTAAGACACGTTTTTCTCGCCAGTATGTTTTATGTCTACTGCAAGCAAAATTTAATTCCTTTGATCTAGTGTATCTGGTGCTATTAATTTTTGTGGATTTGTGGATTTGCAAAAGGTCCATCAGGTCTATCAAGATACCTTATATGCCAGCCATAGATCACCTTTCAGTAACCTGTAGGAGGCTGAATATAGAGATAGGGTTTTAAAGTGATCTCTATAGGATAATATGTTAACACCTTGGATTCTCTTGGTGAGGAAACTCTGTGGAAATTCCAACTGTTGTAGATGCTTTGTCAGGTGATGCTTTGTCAGGTACCTGCTGAAGGGGGCATTGTACTCAATGATGGGTCTGATAAGGTTGAGTAACTTCCTTGGACCTGGATGCAATGTTCTTACTTATAAGCTGGGTAATATAGAATTATTTTCTTACTACCTTGGCTACAAGTTGATTAAAGGTGAGATTATTGTCTACATATGTTCCCAGATCCCTATCTACTGTGTCAGGTCTTAGGGATGTCTTATTGATGGAGTAAATACCCTGTGTGGACATTTTCCAAAAAGGTAATGTAATGCACTTCTCAGCATTGGGTTTTAATCTGTGGTTTTGGCACCAGTCATTTGCCTGTGTTAGACCCTCTAGCAGGATGTTAGTGTCATGGGGAATTTATGATAGCTCCCAATCTGCAGTTGTCTTCATACTTAGTGAACCACAGGCCCTTGACATTAGTTTTGACCACTGAGAAATAGATGACAAACAGGAGCATGCCTAACACTGAGCCCCGAGGTACTCCGCTGGTGACCTCTCTCTTGATGGAGGTGGTTTCACCAGTCCTGACTTCTTGGATCCTATCTGTGAGAGAGCTGGGAGTCTAGTGAGTTAAGTAAGATGTTATGCCTAGTTTAATACATTTGTCAACCATACCTGAGTGAGTTATTTGCATCAAATGCCTTTGCTAGGTCTAGGTAGGTGGTGTGCACCACTTTCTCCTTATCCATTGTCTTGGTGACCCTGTCAAAGAAGTCTACCAGGTTAAGTAGGCATGACCTTCCTTTGGCAAAATCAGACTGGGATGGGTCCAGTGTCTGTAGGTTGCCAGTGTCTTTGCTGATTATTTCCATGACAATTTGTTACATGGCTTTACATATTAGAATAGTCAAACTAATAGGTCTGTAGTTTCCAGGATCAGTTGCTGGTCCACCCTTGTGAAGAAGGATTACCATTGTAGTCTTAAATTCATGTAGTACATATTCTGTTTTGAGGCTGTAGTTGAAAAGTGACTCAAATTTTTCCTGGTAGGCCATGTTTCAAGCTCTTTAGGAGGCAAACTGGTATATTTTCTGGGCCCACTGAGGCTGTGATTTTGGCCTTAGCAAGTGCCAGCCATGACCTGCTCCCTGATAATAGTTGGGTGGGGGGTTATATATGCAGGGATTTCACAGGGGGAGGCAGGAGGAGAGGGGGGGGTAATGTTATAGCTGAATTTGTCGGCCAGCATATTAACTATAACTATGTCACACTGCTCAGTGAAGATGGTACCATTTACCACCAGTTCAGCACACACTTTAAGGTTTAGGCATAGCTGTAGAAGGCCCTGTGGTTGTCTTTAGCCTGAGAGGTTATCGTCACCTCAAAATGGGCCTTGTTGCACTTAATTAATCCTCTTAGTTTCATGCTTAGTTTAATTAGTGAGCTTTTGTCATTATGGTAGTTGATCTTTCTGGTGTTGGCCATGACTTTTTTCCTTTTGTTATATATCCTGTTAAGGTTAGGATTCCACCCATGTGGTTTGTTTTTGGGGGTTATTTTGGGCATACTTTTGGTAGGTACAGCAGCCTCTGTGCAGCCATTTTCATAGTTGTACAGTGAATAATTCTGCATAGTGTGCTGTGAACTCAGGGTTAAGAGAGGCATTGAATTTTCACAAACCATCAATTAATATGTTGTGGTTTGCTTTAGAATAATTCCTACATTTCACAGGTTTTCTGGGTTTTCCATATTGATTTTTATTTTGAAGGAGGCAGGTTTGTAATTCAACTTCACCAATGAGGCTGTGACATGGGGGGGGGGGTAGTGTTCTCTCATATTGCTGAGTACTGGGTCCAGTATGTTTGAATCTCTGGTTGGAGTGTGCACTATCTGGTCAAGGGTATTTGTGTTAATAAAGTTCAGGAAATTTTGTGCCTACAAGGTAGAGGGAATGTATATTTCTCAATCTATAGAGGGGTAGTTGAAGTCTCTCATGAATAGGGTATTTGGCTGGATAGTGATTGCCTCCAGCAGGTCCAGGTAAGAGTTATGGGATTCTTGGGGCATAGATGGTGACCTATAGCTTGCTAGGATACTATACGGGACATTATCTATGCTGATCTACATATGGATGAACTCTAGGGAATTATCCTGTTTAACCAAATTAGAAGTTTACTTGCTGTTAATGTAGATCATGACACCACCACCTTTAGTCCAGGTCTGTGCAGCTGATGGTCGAAACGTGTGGAAGGCACTTTAGCTATGCACTGCCAGAGTACTTTCTGTAGTTTTAAACCATGTCTTGGTAGCAGCACAAATGTCTGTATTCTCTAGAGTAAGGAGAGCTTGTAGGGTTTGGAGTTTCTTATTAAGGCTCTGAGCATTAAGCAATAACACCTTTAATCCTTGGGTTTTATTTGCTATGTTGGCAGTTTTGTTATTTTGACATTGTCTAAAAAAGGCTGTAAGGGGGTGGTTTAGTTTTCGCCAATATCCAGAAGCCTAGGGGGAACAAGTGCAAACCATCCTTGGCAAAACAATGTGGTCTGTCAAACATGTCCTCCCGTGCTGACAAACATTGAATTCCCTTGGAATGACACCAGAAACTAAGAGAGTTGTTAAAATCTATCATTTTTGTTTGCATTGCATTACATTAGTTATGTTTATGTGTGCATATATTTATCATCACCATCAGATTCAGCCCTCTTTTTTCCCATTTTTCTACATGGTGTCGGTGTATCATGTTAAATGTTGCCAACTCTTTCGATTCAATGCCACACTCCTGCCTTCTTCAACACGCATGCCTGACTGTCGCAGATCTTTCACACAATTCCTCATCCTCTTTGCTGGACATTGTCACTTCCTCTTACCTTCTTCCTGTCTGTCCCAAATCTTCCTCAACAGATTGTCTTCTGCTTTTCTACACATGTACCTAAACCATTGTAATCTGTTCTCTTTGATCTTTTCTGCAATTGAAGCTACTTTGGCTTCTGTTCTTATGTCCTCATTTCTTCGCCTGTCCCACAGTGTACATCCTACGACCTTTCACAGGCACTTCATTTCCATCACCTTTAGCTTCAACTGTTCTGCCTTTACTGCCAAGGTTCCTGTACCATACAGTAGTACTGGCCACACCACTGTCTTGTACACCTTACTTTTCAGCTTCTTTGGCATTCTTCTGTAATAGACTACACCTGATAATCTATGCCAATTGGCTGCATCCCCTCTGATTCTAGCTTTGACCTCTTCATTCAGACTACCCTTCTCCTCAACTACCCCTCCCAGATACTTGAAGCTGTTTACCTGTTCCACTATCTTCCCTTCTCTCTCTATTCTCAGCTTCTTCTTATTTCCCCAATTTGCTGCCATTACTGCTTTCTTATCTGTGCTTAGTTTCATCCCATGTGCCTTCAGATTTGCATTCCATTATCCTATCCTTTGCTGAAGTTCTAGCTCAGAGTCTGCCTGTACTGCCACATCATCTGCATACAGCAGATTTGTTGATACATACGTCGCTCCAACCTGTTTGCTAATGTAGTCCATCACCAGTATGAACAGCAGTGGGCTCAGAGCTGAACCCTGATGTACAACCACTCCCACTGGGAACCCCTCTGTGAGGCCGAACACTGTTCGTACTTGAGTCGTTGGGTCCTTGTACATAGCCTGCACTAACTCTACCAATGTTTCTGGGACTCCAAACCACCACAGTACTGCCCAGATCAGCTTTCTTGGGACCTTGTCATATGCTTTCTCCAAGTCTAGGAATGCCCATTTGGACTCTCTCCTTATCTCTAGCTTCTTCTCAAGTATCTGTCTCAATGCAAACATCAGGTCAGTTGTGCTGCATCCCAATCTGAATCCAAACTACTCATCTCCTATCTTACATTCTACTACTCTGTGTATCTGTTTATCAAACACCCTCTCCAGAACTTTCATGCAATGTGCTAGGAGTTTGATGCCTCTGTATTGCCCACAGTTGTGGATGTCCCCTTTGTTCATGTGCATTGGCACAAGTATGCTTATTCTCCAGTCATCTGGTATATACCTTTCTCTCCACATTGCTATTAGTACCCTCAGGAACCATTTCTCCCCTATCTCACCCAGAATTTTAACCACATCTGCTGTGACCTCATCTGAGCCTGCTGCTTTCCTTGACTTCATTTTCCTTAGTGCTGTTCTTACTTCTTCTAGGGTGGGATCCTCTTTCTTCTCTCATTGTAGGTTGTTTCTGGGGCAGTACAGCTTCTGTGGGGTTTTCTTCATAGGTTCATAGATAGGTACTAGGCTATTGGCCCTAAGGCCTTTATAAGCCTAGCCAAAAAGATACCCTGGCTTTCGCAACCAAGAAAATTATTTTCCTGTGCCCCTGTCGAGCAGAGCCACAGAAGTGATCCCTGGGGTGAATTTCCTATTTCCTATCCAATAATCAAGATTTTTCTTGAAGAGTGCTAATGAGGAGCTCTGTTTGACATAGATAGGTAGTCTGTTCCAAAGTATGGGAAGTCTCTGGGACAGGAATCTATCCCTCCATCTCTCTTCATTCAGAAGCTGCTGGAAATACTCCTTCCATCTGCCTTTGATGCCCTCTGGACTGGTGAGCAGGTTGTTGCTGGCATCCCTTATGAAGGCTGTCTGACTGTCTTCTTTATATTTCTGTCTTTGCCTTGCAACCTGATATAGTTTCTTTGTGCCCCTTACTGAGTCACATGGTACAGTGCCTCTGATGCCCTATTCTTTGCTATTGCAACTTCTTTCTTAGATTTTTTTGTGAGCCAACCAATAGTCCTTCCTAGCCTGCTCAGTCTTTTCTATCTCCCAGTTCTTCCTACACTCCTTCTTTCTTTTGATGACTTTCTGGACTTCTGAATTCCACTGATACCAGCTTTCCTTATGTACCTTATTTCCATACCTGTCTCAGCCACATATCTTTTCTGTAGTCCTAACACGCTGTTTTTAGATGCTGCCATTCTTCTTCACTCCACCTATTTCCTCCTCTTCTTGGGGCGCTAGAGCCCTTTCTCTCCAGTCAACTCCCAGGTCTTCAGCTTGGTTTCTGTTGACCTTAGAGCCTTCTCTGATCACTGGCCACCAGTGATTTATGCTGTGGGCTGACTGTTTCACTGGGAATGACTTTACAATCATGGATTCTACCCCAATGCCTTTTCCTTACTAGGAAGAAGTCTACCTGAGTTGCATGTTGACTACTCTTGTATGTGATTTTGTGACTGTCTCTCTTTCTGAACCATGTTTTGGCTACTATCAAGCCATTTGCCAGACAGAATGGCTTCTCCTTCTTTATTACTGTTGCCCCACCCATGTGGACCCAGGCAGTCCTCACATCCTGTTCTGTCTGTACCGATATGTGCATTCAAGTCACCCATTATCAACACCAACTCGTTCTCCTGCTTTATCTAGTAGGTCCTGCAACTGCTGTCTGAACTGCACTCTTTTCCTCACTATCACAACCCTTCTGTGGGGCATAGGCTGAGATTATGAATATTGCCCTATCACTACACTGGAGTCTGACTGCCATGAGTCGGTCATTAATTCTGATGATATCCCTTACTGCCTTCTGAAGCCTCTCTCTCACCACAATTCCTACACCATTTCTAGCCTGCCCTCAACCTGAGTAGTAGACTCTGGA
>NC_056727.1:163206243-163278743 GCF_019279795.1 Protopterus annectens
GTTTAGCTTGAGGCCATGGCTCTGGCACCAGTTGTCTGTTTCTATGAGGCCCTTTTGGAGGATGCTTGTGTCGGCTGGAGAGTCGATTATGGCACCCAGTTTGCAGTCATCTGCGAACTTGGTCAGCCACAGTCCTTCCGTGTTGGCCTGTACCTTCGAGAAATATATACCGAACAAGAGAGGTCCCAGGACTGAGCCTTGTGGGATGCCACTTGCAACTGGTTTGGAGTCTGACATGGCTCCAGCAATTCTAACCATGTGGGTTCTGTCCTTGAGCCAGTTTGAAACCCATCTAGTGACATAGGGGTTTATATTTAAACTGGTGAGCTTATCTATAATCCCCGAGTGGAGTATTGTATCGAAGGCTTTTGCGAGGTCCAGGTAGGCTGTGTGGCCCACCTTCCCCTCGTCAATGGCCTTGGTGACTGTTTCAAAGAAATCAACCAGGTTTAAGAGGCAGGATCTGCCCTTAACAAAGCCGAACTGGGTAGGATCCAGTGTCTGTAGGTCCCCAATATCTTTATTTATGAGGTCCATGATGATCCTTTCCATAGCTTTGCAGACCAAGCTAGTCAGGCTAATGGGGTGATAGTTTCCAGGATCCGTTGAGGCACAACCTTTGTGGAGAGGGACCACTGTTGCTGTACGCCACTCTTTGGGTACATATCCTGTAGTAAGGCTGAGATTGAACAGTAGTTTTATGTTTGGGTTTAGCTCTTCTTGGAGTTCATGTAGGACGCAGCCCGGGACACTGTCTGGTCCCATTGATGCTATGTTTTTTGCTTTGAAGAGGGCGGCTCTTACCTGAGCATCTGAGATGTCAGGGGGGCAGCACTCTGCTGGGATAGATATTTGCCCTTTTGGTGGGGAGGGGGGGGAGAAGTTTGCACTGAACCTGTCAGCTTGGATGTTGGCAATGTCTGTAGGTTATTAGTAACATTAATGACTTTATTTTTCTCCTATTGAGTGCCATTGTGTTATTATTCATTTATACTGCATATTTTCTCCTCCTTTTATATGTACGGTGTTTAGAAGTCAAAAACATTTAACTAAACTAAATGAAGTTTAACAAAAAGGAAGTCAAATAAAAAATGAATGCCAGAATAAAATTATTAAAATAAGAAAAGTAATGCATATGAAAGCTGCTTTTGACATTAATCAACTTGGTTGACACCTTTTATGGACAGCATTTTACTTTGCACAGTTTCTAAACACTAATAAAGAATAAGGCTGCAAATCAGAAATAAAACTTAAAACAGTATATCATTTTATGCATACTTTTTTATTAAAAATATATATATAATGTACAAACTGAGCCTATGACAGTAATACATTCCAACATCTGGCAATAAAGTTTACAAAAAAAAAGCTTTAAATAAAATTATACTGGGACAATATGAAACTGAAAAAGATTACTAGATGTGTTCTAATATGCTTATTTTCCTAGACTTATATGCCCAGATAAGTGTACTTCCTAGAAACCACAGTATCAGTCACAATATACTGGATATCGATCCAAAATGTCAATAAGGTAAACATCTAATATACTCTTTTATTTTTATTTATTTATGTTTACATTCATTCATCATTAGTTCATTCATTCATCGTTAGTCCGACTGGGCCCAGAGAGCCCTTTTTCAGCGGAGACCTGAGGAGAAAAGCTGCAGGAAATTAATTAGTAATACTAAGAAAACAAACTAAGAATTCAAGTTGTAAGATACTTAGTACAAAAACAGAGAAAGGGAAATATACAACAGGAATATTTACAAAAGTACAGTATTTTGAGACTGCAGTAGCAATATGTTTGAGAAATTTGGTTAGCTTTAAGTTATATACAAGGCAATATAGCAATGCCTTAAAATAATAAATATTTTCTAATATGTACTATACAATTCAGAGTAACATCATGATATAGTACATCAAAGATTAATTTATTAGCATAGGTATTAACTGCAGAGTACTATGTGTAGACAGTTTAGATAGGAAATACCAGGCAGATATGTTAATTGAGAGAAGAAGAAAAATTCATTAGGTTATTTCCTGACAAGTATAGATCCATGCATGTTCATAGGTTCATAGGTTCATAGGTTCATACTAGGCTATCTGCCCAAGGGCATTTATAAGCCTAGCCCATAGTTATGTGGCTTTCGCCACCCCTTTAGTTTGAATAAAAACTATGCCTATCATTTTTCTGTGCCTCTGTCAAGCAGTGACACTGAAGTAATCCCTGGGGTATATCTGCGATCTCCCATCCATTGGTCAAGATTCCTCTTGAACAAGGCCAGTGAGGTGCTCTGCCTCACATGTACCGGGATTTTGTTCCACAGCATAGGGAGTCTCTGGGTGATGAATCTGTCCCTCCAGCACGTTCTATTTATAACCGTGTCAAGGTTTAAGTCTCCCACCCTTGTGGTTCTGAGGGATCTAGATTTTTTGAGGTGAAGCATATTCATCAAATCTGGGTTTGACATGGCCTTATATGTCAGGCACAGGTCACCTCTGAGCAAGTGGTATGAGACTGAATAAAGCTGGAGTTCTTTCAGTCGGGCAGCATAAGACATATTTTTGAGACCCTTTATCCTTTTGGTGAGGAACTTTTGGGGCCCTTCAAGCTGCATCAGGTGTCTGGTCAGATACATTCCGAACGGGGCATTGTACTCAATCATAGGTCTAATGAGTGATGAGTACAGGGGGACGATGACCTCCCTTGATCTAGATGTGAATCCCTTCATGATCAGGTGGGCGATATAGAAGGTTTTCCTAACTACTTTAGCAACATGAGTGTCAAACGAAAGACTACTGTCAACTTGGGTCCCCAGATCCCTGATGACTTTTTCTGTGCTCAGTGGATTGTCACCTATATGGTAGCTAGGGTAACCTTGTTTTTCCCGAAGGGTATGACTATGCATTTTTTGGCATTTAACTTCAGGCCATGGCTCTGGCACCAGTTATCCGTTTCTGTGAGGCCCTTCTGGAGGATATCTGTGTCAGATGTGTTTTCGACTATGGCCAGTTTGCAGTCATCTGCAAACTTTGTCAGCCATAACCCTCCTGTGTTTGCTTGTACTTCAGAAAAGTAGATGCCGAACAAGAGTGGACCCAGGACTGAGCCCTGTGGGACACCACTTGTGACAGGCTTTGAGTCTGACATGGCTCCAGCAACTCTGACCCTGTGGGTTCTGTCACTTAGCCAGTTTGCAACCCATCTTGTGATGTATGGGTTTACATTCAAGCTGATGAGTTTTTCGATGATACCTGAGTGGGGTATTGTGTCAAGGCCTTTGCCAGGTCGAGGTAGGCTGTATGGACTGCCTTTCCTCATCAATGGCCTTGGTGACTGTCTCAAAAAGTCAACCAAGTTTAAGAGGCAGGATCTGCCTTTGACAAAGCCAAACTGGGTTGGATCCAAAGTCTGCAAGTTCCCTATGTCTTTATTTATGAGTTCCATTATGATCCTCTCCATGGCTTTGCAGATAAGGCTTGTCAAGCTAATGGGGCGGTAATTTCCAGGGTCTGTGGAGGCACCGCCCTTATGAAGTGGGACCACAGTCGCCGTGCGCCACTCCTTGGGTACGTATCCTGAGGTGAGGCTAAGATTAAACAGCTGTCCTAACTATGGGTTTAATTCCTCGTTGAGTTCATGAAGCACACAGCCGGGGACACCATCCGGTCCCATGTTGGAAATTAATTTTAGTTGCTTTTTGAATTCGCCACTTTTGGTGGTGGAGCGAAGGGGCAATGGAAGTTTGTTCCATGAGAATGCAATTGAATGATTGTAAAGTATTTTTCCAATATTTTTGTTTGGATTGGACACCTGAAGTAGATTTTGTTATGTGCTTCTGAGGTCACGATTGGGTGTGCTGGGTGAAAGTATGGATGTAAGGGCAGAACAGGAGTTGGGACTCTTCAGGATATTATGTGCAATTTGTAGTTGTGATATTTGAAGCATGTGGGGGGAGCTCAGGCCATCTTAAAAGAAAACTCCACCCTGTCATACAGTTTAACTCAATCGTTAGGCTTCTTTTCTCCCTACAATATGATTCCAGCATTGAGTAGGTACCAGAAACCTGCTTGTACTTTTTAAAACTTTTATTTCCTTGCATTGGAGTCAAAGGAAGAGAAAGCCCACCTACTTTTTTTTAACTCAGCTTCTCACATACTTTGCAGGAAATTAGCCTACACCTGCATGACATATCATAGACACATAGTTTACTCTGTCAGGTACTGCTGTCGATCTTAGATGGGCAATTAATCCTGCTAATGTCAAGAACACAGCAGCTGACATAAAAAAAGACAAAAAGCTGAGAAGGAAACCACACTCACTACAATTCCAGTCTCACATAGACCTACCACGACAGCAAACCAAACACATAATCACACAAAAACATACTCGGAGGCTCTAAATAAAGATCTGCCGAAGCAGCAGAGACCTCCAAAGCAGACACCCAAGCAGCCGCTACCCCAAAAAAAACACGTGCAACACATATCTCACAAAGCCAGTGTGCCAAACAGTCACAGCCCTTAAGACTAAACAACACACCTGATACACTTGTAATAGGTGACTCTATCGTCAGGCACACTGACGTCCCGCTCACCAGGCTGAACAAGGAGAGGGTCACGGTGAGCAGCCTGTCGGGCGCTAGGATCCGCCACATAACACAAGCACTCAGGTCACTCCAAGGCAAGTACAAATATGACTCAGTCATTGTCCATGCTGGTGTGAATGACCTGAGACATACCTCCTTGGACTACATGAAAAGAGACATAAAGGAGCTCTCTGAGCATGTAGCCCAGGCCGGTATGACCCTGACCTTGAGTAGCATCTTACCCTCACCAAGAATGATGCCACAATATGAAGACAAGATGATCAATTTCAACAATTGGCTTAAGTACTGGTGTCATTCAAAGGGGATCCAATGCCTGTCAGCTTGGGATGATATGCTCGACAAGCCACGATGCTTCGCTAGGGACGGCTTGCACCTGTCACCCCTGGGCTTTCGGATATTGGCAAAGGCTCTTGCTACCCCCATAGTGCCTTTTTTAGGCAAGGCTCAAAAGACAAACCCACCTCCATAGGTATCACAAGGGATAAGAAACTAAGAGTAATGCTACTCAACGCCAGAAGTCTAAACCTCAAGATGCACGCACTCGAACCTCTCCTTAGCATGGAGAACATCGATATCTGTGCAGTAACAGAAACCTGGTTCAGGGCTTCCGAGAGCACCCCAGCACTACCAGGTTATACCTAATACCATGCTTTTCGGCCCCAAAACTTGGACCGAACCACAAAAGGAGGGGGAGTATCGATATTCATCAAAGATACCCACACCTCCAGGTTGGTGGCAAAGCACGAAGCATCAGAGACTATCCATGTGCAACTAACAGTGGGTAAAACTGCCTTCCAGTTTATAGCCTGCTACAGACCACCCTCCCAAACCCAGGAACCCCACTCAGCCTTCCTGAGAACACTGGAAAATATGAAGGTCTCTCCAAACACCATTATATTGGGTGACTTCAACTACCCAAACATAGACTGGGAGCATTACTCTAGCTCCAACACCCTAGCCCAAAGGTTCCTAGAATTTATAAACTCAAATGCTATGGAACAACTTGTTACCACTCCCACAAGAGGGGAAAACATACTGGACCTGATCATCACCAACATGGGGACTCTATGCTCCAGACCAGAAGTGTATCCCTCACTCGTAAGATCAGACCATAAACTAATCTCACTGGATATTCACATCCCGACCCCACCCCCTGCCCAGAAAACCACAGTGAAAAACTTCTCTAAAGCAAATTTCACACTCCTCAAAACTGAGGTGGAATCCTTCAAAGCCCCCAGGCCTGTGGAAAATACGGCCCAGACCGCAGAATCCTTTATAAACGCATTCTATGAACACCTTCAGGAATGCATGGATCATGCAATCCCAAATAAAACCAAGACCCAATCCTCCAAAGGCAGACATCCTGTCTGGTGGACCCCAGCCATAAACAAACTATACAATAGAAAGAGGAAGCTACTAAATGATAGAGCAAAATCCCAAAAAGGGAAGGCATCACTGATCAGTATTAGCAAAAAACTACGGGCACACATAAAATTGTCTAAGGCCAGCTTCGAGAGAAAAATTGCACAGGACACTAAGGATAATCACAAGGCTTTCTTTAGTTATGTTAGGAACCTGGGTGGTAATTCCCAGATATGCTCAGAATTAGTCCAAAATGACAAAAAATACACCAAACCCACAGACATTGCCAACATCCTAGCTGACAGGTTCAGTGCAAACTCCCCCCCCTCCCCACCAAAAGGGCAAATATCTATCCCAGCAGAGTGCGGCCCCCCTAACATCTCAGATGCTCAGGTAAGAGCCGCCCTCTCCAAAGCAAAAACACAGCATCAATGGGACCAGATGGTGTCCCGGGCTGCGTCCTACATGAACTCCAAGAAGAGCTAAACCCAAACATAAAACTACTGTTCAATCTCAGCCTTACTACAGGATATGTGCCCAAAGAGTGGCATACAGCAACAGTGGTCCCTCTCCATAAAGGTGGTGCCTCAACGGATCCTGGAAACTATCGCCCCATAAGCCTGACTAGCTTGGTCTGCAAAGCTATGGAAAGGATCATCATGGACCTCATAAATAAAGATATTGGGGACCTACAAACACTGGATCATACCCAGTTCGGCTTTGTTAAGGGCAGATCCTGCCTCTTAAACCTGGTTGATTTCTTTGAAACAGTCACCAAGGCCATAGACGAGGGGAAGGTGGTCCACACAGCCTACCTGGACCTCGCAAAAGCCTTCGATACAATACCCCACTGGCATTATAGATAAGCTCACCAGCTTAAATATAAACCCCTATGTCACTAGATGGATTGCAAACTGGCTCAAGGACAGAACCCACATGGTTAGAATTGCTGGAGCCATGTCAGACTCCAAACCAGTTACAAGTGGTGTCCCACAAGGCTCAGTCCTGGGACCTCTCTTGTTCGGTATATATTTCTCGGAGGTACAGGCCAACACGGAAGGACTGTGGCTGACCAAGTTCGCAGATGACTGCAAACTGGGTGCCATAATCGACTCTCCAGCCGACACAAGCATCCTCCAAAAGGGCCTCATAGAAACAGACAACTGGTGCCAGAGCCATGGCCTCAAGCTAAACGCCAAAAGTGTATAGTCATCCCCTTTGGCAAAAACAAAGTGCTCACAAATTACCACATAGGTGGTAATCCATTAAGTACAGAAGAAGTAATTAGGGACCTGGGGACCCAAGTTGATAGCAATCTCTCATTTGACAACCACGTGGCCAAAGTGGTTAGAAAAACATTTTATATAGCCCACCTAATCATGAAGGGATTCACATCTAGATCAGGGAAGGTCATCGTGCCTCTTTACTCATCCCTCATCAGGCCCATAATTGAGTACAATGCCCCTTTTGGGATGTACCTTACCAGACACCTGTAGCAACTGGAAAGACCCCAAAAGTACCTCACCAAGAGGATCAAAGGGCTCAAACAGATGCCATATGCTGCCCGGTTAAAGAAACTCCAGCTCTACTCAGTGGCATACCGCCTGTTCAGTGGCGATCTGTGCCTGACGTATAAAGCCATGTCCAACCCGGAATTAATGGACATGCTGCACCTCAGAAAATCCAAATCCCATCGAGCTACATGCTCGAGAGACTTGAACCTCAGCACTGAAATAAATAGGACATGCTGGAGGGACCGATTCATAACCCAGGGGCTCCCTTCACTCTGGAATAAAATCCCAGTCCAGGTTAGGCAGAGTCCCTCATTGACTCTCTTCAAGAGGAATCTTGATGAGTGGATGGGAGATCGTAGGTTTACCCCGGGTATCACTTCTGTGTCACTGTTAGACAGAGGCACAGTATACTAACCTCGAAAAAGGGCATAGCAAAATAAATTTAAAATGGGTGGCAAAAGCCAAACACATTCTGGCTAGGCTTATAAATGCCCTAGGGCAGATAGCCTAGTATGAACCTATGAACCTATGAACCTATGAACCTATGAACCTATGAACCTGTGGAACTGTTTTGCACTGTTTTCCACTGTTTTTATTGCAGAGGGGAGGAGAACTTAACACTCTCCTTTCATAGCAAAACAAAGGAATTAGATCAATCAGGGGTTTAAAGGCAATTGTCAAATCTTCTGACAAATTTACATAAGCAGCAACACAGTATTGAAATGCTAAGCTTTAAATGTTATTTATAATAGTGTATATGTTAAGATAACTTAAATGTAGTATCAAAGATTTCTGTGACATTTAGAGAAAACTCAGAAAATATTTATTTCTTATAAAACATCAATGCATTTACCATTTTTAAGCCCCCCCCGTCCCCGTCCCCCCCACACACTCACACACACACACATACACACACACAGGCCAGAACTGCAGAAAAAGTCAGGTGGCAACCCTATCAACTAGGTGCACTGATACTGTTCATAAAAAAGTATTTTATGCTTTTTGTGACATCATTCCGGGGGGGGGGGGGGTGCATCTCTGGTACATGCCGATCCAGTGTAAGAAATTCCCACTGACTTTGAGTCATTCCTTACATTGTTAGAGTGAAACCATAACATAATACTAAATTTACTTTGTCATACATTTATTATGTGCCTTGCTTTAAAAAACACTAAGAAAAGGAAATCAGAAGTACTTAACTGCCCTGGGTTACAACATTATCTGAAGAGTCAGATCAGAGAAAAAGGGCAGAGGTGTTGCAATATTATTCCAAAATCATCTTGCCTTAGAAAAACTAGATTACAATACCCATGAATCCAAAAATGTAGAACTAATCCTTGCCAAATTAAAAATAAATTCCAACAAACATGTAATTATTGCAGGTGGCTATATGCCACCAGGCAATAACATCACTGTAATGGAAAGCCTGCTTAATTGGACCTGCAACTCCCTTCCACATGAAACCATACTATTAGGAGACTTCAATATTGACTGACTACACTGCTCCAGCCATAACTCCTCTGCCTTCATAAACCTCCATAGGTTTACCCAAACTATAACCACCCCCACTCGAATAGACAAAACTTCAAACGCCAGTCCATCTTGGACTGGATCCTGGTATCTGACCCCGCTCTTGCACAGCAATCTGGTTGTCTTCCAGATACCTTAAGTGACCATCACCCAACCTGCCTAATTAGGAACAGATCCCAAACCATCAACCAACCTATCTTCAGAGTAGTTAGAAACAAAAAAAACCTTTATAGCTACTGATCTTATCAATACTCTAAAAAGCTGTAACTTGACCCCCCTAAAACATCTACCGCTAGACAATGCAGTCAAGTACTTTAACACAACCTTCATAAAATTCTTAAACCATCATGCACCCCCTAGAACCATTACAATAAAACCTAACTATGCCCCATGGCTAAGAAAATATACTACAACTATAATGAAAGAAAGGGACAAGGCCTGGATTCAGTATCAGAAAAACAAAACCACAACTTTGAGACAAAACTATGTAGAGCTCAATAACAAAGCCAAAAAAAAAACAAATCAAACTAGACAAATCCAGCTACTATACAAGCATGCAAGAAAAATATGCTCACAACCCACAAAAATTCTGGGCCATAATAAATGCTGTACTGCATCCAGGAAAGTCCACGACTCCAGCCCCTGTGCTTCCAAATAACCATGAAAGCATTCCTACTCAGTTTAACAAATTCTTTACTGAAACAGTCCAGACCCTTGCCAATGCCCAAAATAGTACTAGCAGCCCCATACTGATAACTACCCCAACCCACCCCAATATACAAAACAATAGCCCCAGTTTACACCTCCACTCTGTATCCCCCAAATCAATATCTAAACTCCTTGGTAAATTTAAACCAACCACTCTAGCAGCTGATAAGCTGCCAGCAGACTTCCTTCAGATCTCAGCTGAAGCTATAGCCTATCCTGTCTCTATTCCCATAAACAGATCTCTCTCAGAATGCAAAGTCCCCAACTCATGGAAAACATCATATATAATTCCACTACACAAAGGAGGCAACTCCTTAGAGCTCACCAACTATTGCCCAATAGCAATCCTATCACCTTTTATCCAAAATATTAGAAAGAGTTGTTCATACTCAACTAATACAGTACCTCCAGAATAACAACCTACTCTCCATATCCCAGCATGGCTTTAGACCTTCCCATAGCACCACAACAGCACTACTATCATTCACCAACATAGTTAACCACCACAGAAACAAGGGTATATTTGTTTCTTCCATATTCTTAGACCTTTGACATAGTAAACCACAGTCTGCTTCTTGATACCCTATCCACCCTAAATATAAGTCCCTCCTCTATATCATGGTTCAGCAGCTACTTATCTGCCCATCAGCGAGCAGTCCTATGGCAGGACCAATTGTCCCCTGTTACCAGTAACTATAGGAGTCCCTCAAGGATCCATCCTTGGCCCATTGCTGTTCTCTCTATTTACAAATCAGATCTCTTCATCCTCCCCCACTGCCTCAATAGTATAATATGCAGATGACACTACCCTCATATATGCTGCCCCTACCCTTAGTGAACTGCAGACCCTTACCCAAAATAACTTCACCCTAGCCAAATCTTTTCTCACTAACATCAAGCTTCTTCTTAGTCCCCCCAAAAAAAACTCATTCTTTTCAGCCATGGCAGAGCTCCTCCCCTAAATAATAATTTCACTATTAGCTCCAAAGAAAACATTCAAATCAGTCCAACCACAAACGCTAAACTGCTAGGTGTAGAAATAGACAATAACCTGAGAGTCGACATCCACATAGCACAAACCATTAAGAAAGTTAATAAAAAACTTGGTCTCTACAGGAATAAACAGTTTATGACAAAATGCACCAAAGTAACCATTGCAAGGACTCATCTTCTATCCACCCTCCACAATGCCTCTACCATCTTGACCAATCTCCACCAAACTGATCTAAATAAAATGGAATCTTGCTACAACAAGATTGCCAAGTTTTCTACTGAAGCCTCATATAGGTCCCACCGCTGTCTATCCCTTAAGCAACTCAACAGGCTTGATTTGCCTCATATACTTCTACTCAATCAATTCTCTATAGCGCACAAACTCTACTACCTTCCTGAGATAACTCCAGCACTTCAGCACCTAATTCAGACCCACATTCCCTCTAGAGCCTTAAGATCTAGTAACCAGAACCTCATAACTGTCATCAAACATAAAAACGAAGCTGGTAAGTCCCTCTTTGCCAACACCATTGCCAAAACCTGGAACACACTACCAAGCCAAATAACTTCTACCACCTCCTTTAGTCAATTCAAAAAACTCCTGAAAACCCACTATCTAAGTAACTGGCTATGCTCATGCCACTCTCCAGGCTAATGCATACCAAGAGAATTTGTCAGGGTACAGCTATGTATAAACAGTTTTTCCCCTGAAAGCTTCCAAACCCATATACATCTACCTTACAAAACTTATAACTGCAAAAGAAAAAAAATGTACCTCTGATTGTCTACTGTAAGAAATGTTAATCACTAGCATGATGTCCTGCTGTGTGTATATGTGCTATATGTATGTTTGTTAATCACCAGCATGTTGTCCTGATGTGTATATATGCCATATGTATGTATGTTCTACTTCTTTTTACTCTCATGTAATGTATTGTAATGCGGAACTTTTCTCCCCGGGCCTCCACTGAAAATGGACCTGTGTCCAGTCGGACTTTCCAGTAAACAAATGTAAAATAAATAAATAAAAATTAACTGTGTTTAAATGTACACACACACACACACACACACACACACACACACACACACACACACACACATACACACACACACACACAAAATCTCATATGCTTTTGTACATGTGCTTTGCACACATACACATATATAGAAACACACACACACACACACACACACACACATACTCTCTCTCTCTATATATATATGTGTGTGTGTGTGTGTGTGTGTGTGTGTGTGTGTGTGTGTGTGTGTGTGTGTGTGTGTGCAACGTGTGCATACAATGAAATATTTATAATAAACAACATAGTGTACTTAAGCATTATTAATCTATATATTCTAGTAAATGTTGCTCATTGATTTACTTGGTCACGGTCACACATTGGTTATGTGTTGCACACGTGATCTTGGTCAGTGTTTTTATGTCAGTATTTTTTTCTTCGCATTGCTAAGTGCACTTAGTAATTGTTATTATCTTTGCCAATGTAGCCTAAGTTGTGGCTGAAAAGAGTCCTGGGACAAGTTCACTTTCCTGGTTATCAAAGTATAAATAAATATGAAATAGAAAAAAGAAGGGTGAACATGACCGAAATAATTGAGGAACTAGTAAAGCACATATTAAGCTTGCATCATTCATGAGAGAGAAAAATCCTTCCACTGAAGACATTGGAAAGCAGCAGACAGACTAAGTTTAGAGTCCTACTACTACACAGTCAGGTAAACATAGAAGCAGCTCTATTACAGAAGGTGTGCTTAGATAGTGCTTCACAGTCCTGTCATTCAATCTTAATGGCATGATAAAACAGTACCACTTTGTTATGTCTAGCACGAGTCATATAAAGAGGACTTGAAATGTGTTCTGGGAAGAAGGACTGAAAGCAAGAAAACAAGATCCCATTACCAAGGCAGGCCCCATGATCCGCCATTTTGAGAGAAACACATTAAAATTGTAAAAGAAACACGTGGAGTGATTTTAAGGCATTAAAATAGCTCAAAAAACAATGAAAAAAATGTTTTTTTAGTTCTATGGTGGAGTTTTCCTTTAAGCTTTTCAAGGATATACAATGATCAGATTTGTAGCTATTACTGGCTGCAAATCTGGCTATCTTGTTATAGGTGGTTTCTAGCTTGGTTAAGAGATTATTTTGGAGGTTAGACCGTAAGGGAGCAACATATAGCAGGAATGGTAAAATAAATGTTTGAGCTAGCATAGGTGTAGATTTGTTAGATATGTAGCTGTTGTTCTGGTACAGAAGACCTAGTTTTTGACTGGACTTTTTAATACAGTTTAAGGTACGTAGGTCGAATTTTAATTGGTTATCTATAGTAACACCAAGCAATTTGTTTTTTTGAGTTGGCGGTGATAATTGTATTACCTAAGGATGTGATGGTGACGTTTTCTTTAGCTGGATTCAGGTTTTATGGAAGGAAAAGGAGAAGCTTGGTCTTTTTGGGGTTGAAAAGCAGGTTGTTTTCAGTCAGCCATTGTTTTACTAGGTGCAGAGATTAAGTGACAGTGTGGAGATTTTGTATATTGTCGGAGGTGTTAATAATTGTGGAATCATGTGTGTATTGTAGTAAGGTAGAGTGGGGACAGGAGACATGGAGGTTATTTGTAAATATAATGAAAAGTAGAGGGCCAGGATCAAGCCCTAGGGAACCCCGGTCTTAACAAGATGGAAAGGGAAGAAGGATGTTTGCCATCTAATGGACTGATATCTGTTTGAGAGGTAGCTGTTAAACCAGGAGGTAGTGTGCTTTGGATAGGTCGAGGACTAGAGCTGATGTAAGTTTATTATTATCTCTGGCTTGGAAAATGTCTATGAAAAATAGGAGTACAGTAGTAGTACTGCGCAAGGGTCAGAAAACATGCTGTGTGGGTATAATTAGGTTTGCCTGTAAGAGGTGGTTTAGTATTTGTCTATGTATACATTTTCCAGTATCTTGGATATGGGGCATAATATGGCAATAGACCTGTAATCTGAGGGTTCTGTAGAATTTCTTCCCTTGTGGAGGGGTATTATGAAGATTTTTTTCCAGATATCTGGTACTGTATTTTCTTGGATAGATCTATTCATAAGTATAGATACAGGGTATGCTACAGATCTGGTTGCATGTTTGAGAAATAATGGAAGGAGTTTGTTGGCTGATAGGGAACAGGGTTTGAGTTTGTTAACAAGTGATCTAATGAAGGAAGTTGCTACGGGTGCTAGGGAGAACGAGGGATGAAATGAGGTGGAAGGTGGAGTCTTAATATCGAGAGTGTCTAGTTTAGTAAGCTTTTCTATTGTTTCAGTGAAAGAGTTGATAAGTAGAGTTGCAGTTTCACTAGAAGGTTTGTTAGGGAAGGGGTTTGGTGAAGAAGGGGTCCCTGGAGATAGTAATTTGTTTATTGAGTGTTAGAATTTCTTTGGGTTGTAATATGGGTTGCTCAGAAATTTTTGCTAGAAATTTTTTTTTATGCAGTAGAACTTGGTTTTTGTTTGGTTGTAAAGCTATTTATATAAGTTTGGGTGGAAAGTTGAAATGTTATTTTTTGCAATGCTTTCCAAGCACTGTCTCTGTTGATCATAAGGGATCTAGTTGCTTGGTTTAGCCATGGTGCATAATTACATTTTAGCCTAATTTTTCAACTGTGAGCCAGGTTGTTGTGTTTCTAGGAATATATTGTTGAAGCTTTGGACTGCCTCATCAAGTGGTAATGTGTGTAGGAATGACCAGGTTACAAGGGACAGTAAATTCATTTAGGATGACAAGGTTGTAGTTTTTAAGGTTACGAGACTCTTTGTTCTGCTGGCTCTTGTTAAGAATGAGAGAATGTCTTAGTACTGAGGTAGGGAGTTGGTCACTAAGGGAGTTAGGTAGGGTGAAAGGGTTATGATAGCACTAGGGGTTTGTTCACATTCTGCCTTCTTCCCCCAGTGTTTGCAATCAACTTACTCTTCTAAGCAGTTTATGAATGTCTTGTCTCAAATTGGAATTAGGGTCTTCCATCTTTGTTTCCCATTTCCTCACAAATACTGATTTGGGTGTGGAAGCTAAAGTTAAGCTTATTGTTAATTTCTCTTCATATCTCCAAATCATTCTCTCTAAACTCCATAAACGCTTCCTATGTAAGCTGGTCTTCTTTTTCAGAAAAGGTTTCCCACTCTGTCTTTATCTCAGTCTACTTTTTCTTTGTCTTTTCGCATTCTCACAACATATATGTCATGTCTGTATTCTTCACCTTATAGTTCCAGCATTTCCCGCCACTCTTCCTTCTTTCTGCCTTTAGCTACTCTAACTGGAGTTAAGAGCCATCTATGTAGCTTCTTCAGAGACTGCCCCCAAAGATTTTCCCATTATCTGATTCTACCATCTAATTCCAAATATATATACATTCCACCTCTTTAATCTGTATTCCCTAATTTAAGTTCCATTGCTTTTAAAAAGCTTGAAGGGCAATTTTCCCTTTTTCTTGGGCATAGCTGCATATATTATACCCTTTCACTCCTTTTGAACACTCATCTTTTTCCTCCAAGTATTTAGTAATAACATTTCCACACCTTTGATTTATTTATTATGACAACTACATTTATAATGTATAACAATTAAACCATTGTCCATGTGATAAATTAATCCTACTCAGAAGCACTGAAATGAATGGCTTTGGTGAACCCAAAGTACCATCACTGGTCTACTTCTTTAATCCTGCAATTCTCCACAAGTTGGTATCCCTCTTATTCCATCCTTTTGTAAGGGATGCATTTTCCCATATCCACACACACACACTATTTCAGTGTTCTGATTTAATTTCTCCTCTACTTAAGAAAGTTTCTTCCAGTCATGAAACAATTTACCCAGATTCCCTCCTTGGTGTTTTCCAACCTTAAGCCATTTCATTGCCCATGCTCCTTCGCTTTGGGTACACAGACACTGTGGAACATAGAAATGTAAAGTGGGGGTGACACCTCCTCCATACCAACAAGTGGAATGCAACCTAACCATGGCTGCTTCTAGTTCTTTGTTTAACTTTCACATATTTCCTCTGTGCTTTAAATATCTACTAGAACTTATTTTACAAGCTGAATTGTTAAGCTTCTCAATACATGATTGATATATATATATATATATATATATATATATATATATATATATATATATATATACACATATATATATATATACACACACACACACACACATATATGTATATATATATATATATATATATATATATATATTGGGAACACCCATATCTCTTCTAATGTTAGTGCTTCATGCAAATGCATTTATCATGATCCCCTTTGCAGGAGCAGACAATGTATCCATTTAATTCCTCCATATTCTTTTTAGTAGCACTTTGCAAAGTGTGACCTACCTATAATCGCAAGTAAGTGGGAAATTACAGTTCTGTTATGCACCTACATTTACACTTCCTTTTCCATTGCCTACCCTCACTGTTACTATTTCTGACACAAACAGGACAGACCTGAGACTATTTCAAACTCTCAAAAAATGCTTTAACCATTCTGGTATACTATACTTACTTTCTCCTCTAGTATAACACAAGCATTGGTAGAAATCATACACCAGAAGTTGATGAAACTTTTTTTTTTTCAGTTTGCCCAGCATTTATCTGGCTCTATACATTCATTTCTTCATGAGTAATCCAAGCAGATATGGAGATTTCTAGAGCCAGATAAAGACGTATTTTGCATATCTCCTGTTTTCCAGCACTGAAAGCAGAAAGGACCACCTCAGCAAAACAAATATTTTCCTACTGAGTAGAATGATGTTAACGTACTGCAAGGGGGTCTCACAGCAACTAATGACTGGCCTCAAAGTAAATGCAAAAAGAGGGTCTCACAGCAACTAATGACTGGTGCTAAAGTCATGGCCTCAAGGTAAATGCAAAAAGAGGGTCTCACAGCAACTAAAGACTGGTGCTAAAGTCATGGCCTCAAGGTAAATGCAAAAAGAGGGTCTCACAGCAACTAATGACTGGTGCTAAAGTCATGGCCTCAAGGTAATTGCAAAACAATGTATCATCAAACCATTCGGCAAAAACATGACCCCTGTTGATTACCACATCAATGGCAACCCCCTAAGAACACAACTGGTGGTGAGAGACCTGGGCACTCAAGCTGATACCCTCACATTCGACCATCATTTAGCGGCAGTGGTCAGAAAAGCCTTTTACTTGGTTCATCTCATAAGTAAAGGGATTGCGTCCAGAAAAAGAAGGTTATTACCTCTCTATATTTCTACCTCATTAGACCAGTAATTGAGTATAACACCCCATTTTGGATGTACCTCTCCAAACATCTGCACCAATTGGAAAGGCCACTGATATACCTCACAAAGAGAATCCATGGCTTCCAACACCTGTCCTATGCAGACAGGCTTAAATCACTATCACTCTGCTCGGAATCATACAGATTGCTCAGGGGTGCTCTATCTCTCACCTACAAGGCTATCTCAGATGCTACCGTACTAGAGATGCGCCACATCTGTAAATCTAACTCCCATTCAAAAGGCCTGAATCTAATATGCAACATCAACAAAACCTGCTGGAGACACAGGTTTGTCTCCCAGAGGCTGTCTGATCTCTGTAATAGACTTCCTATACTCATCAAACAGAGCACCTCGCTGACCCTCTTCAAGTGCAACCTTGATGAGTAGATGGGAAACCACAAATTTGTCCCAGGGGTTCCACCTGTGTCCCTCACTGACAGGGGTGACAGGTGTTGACTGAGGTTTCTTTTTGGGGATAAACTCTTGGCTAGTCTTGTAAGGCTCCAGGGCCATTACCTAGTAAACGCCTATGATCCTAAATGATAATTGACTCCACTGCATCTTAATCATTGCATTAAAAGATCTTGCAAGTAAAAACCAAATGTTCCAACTTTGCCATCTCTTTACGAACTCCCCCTTTAAGTGGTAGAATTAATTAAGGGTCTACATTAAGGTGGTAAATGGGTACATAATTATTAGTGCCCCTGCTGTTTTTTTTCCCTTTAGGAAGAGCCACAATTCTTGATTCTGGTATTGACAGAACTACCTTTCCTCCTCTTTTTATTTCATTAAATAATTCTATCAGCACTTGGGCAAGTTTAAATCTCAAAAAGTTATCAACCAGAAACCAGAAACCATGCGAGACTAGACTTTCGTGCTAATTTTTGTTTTATTAAAGTATACTCTCAGATGGTTTCTGGTTCATATCTTGTCATTGGAGTTGATTGTTATCCACCTAAATTTGTGCACTACTCCTTTTTTGCTTTATCAAGTTTAAATCCCACCAATTGTAACATTTAGTAGGGAAGTCATCTGGTTCCCACTGCCATTCCTGCATTGTGGCTTTTATCATCTCATTTATCATCCTGTCAGCATCTAATACTATCATCAAAATTTTATATTCTTTTTTTGATATATACAATTCTCATAAAAGTCCCTAAACCTATCCCTTATTTCATCTGAATTTATTTGTGATTTCCCCATTAAGCTTTTAAATTCATAATACTGTTTGCTCTCCTATACACTCAGTAAATCTCTAGGCAATATATTTCACTAGCCTGTCCCTATGAAGCCTCAAAAAATCTCTGTGGCTTACACATTCTATTTCTACTATATTTTATATCAGCCAGCCTAATTGGCCTCCGATGTTTTTTGTCTTCAGTCTTTTTAACAGTAACATCTACATTCACTTAGTGTACATATTTATGAGGTATCCCTAGTTCAGCCTATACTTTCTGTGCAACACCTGCTCTTCTTTTCCAAGTGCACCCCTTGGGAGATTTAATAGTTACTTAAACCCTGTAGTACCAAAATAATTCCATATTCAGTTCATAGGTGTTACTAGTCTAATGACCACAAGAGCCTTTTTAAGCCTAACCATGCATCCCAAATCTCTGACAAGTTCTGATACCCTTGATAAGTGTAAGCAGAGGCCTGGGAGATGAACCATTTACAGGCTGCCTGTGTCCATTAGAGACACAGATGCTAAACCAGGGATGAATTTTTGGTTTCCCATCCAATTGTCCAAGTTGCATTTGAAATGGGTTAGGGAGGAACTCTACTTCACATGGATGGGGAACCTGTTCCATAGACAGGGTAGCCTCTGAGATACATACATGTCTCTCCAGCAGGTCTTATTTATATCACAGGCAAGGTTTAAGTTTTTAGAATGGTTAATTCTGGTGCTGTTTGTTTTGTGGATATGCAGGAGGTCCATCAGAGTGGGGTCTGACAACGCTGTGTATGCCAGGCATAGATCTCCCCTCAAAAGCCTATAGGAGACAGAATACAGGGATAGGGCCTTGATGCAGTCTGCACAGGATATTTTACTTATGCCCTGTATTATTTTAGAGATGAACCTCTGTGGAATTTCCAGTTGTTGGATATGTCTGGTTAGGTACATACCAAAGGGGCTTTGTACTCAATTATATGTCTGATTAAAGCCAAATACAGTGGAATAATGACTTCCTTGGACTTAGATGCCATACCTTTGTTTATAAGTTGTGCAACATAAAATGATTTCCTCACTACTGTAGACATGTTATGGTCAAAGGCTAGATTACTCTCTATGTGTGCCCCTAAGTCCCTGACTACTGGATCACCTCTAAGGGGTATGTTGTCAATATGACAGTTACCAGAGATGGATGACTTCCCAAAGGATACTAGTATGCATTTCTTGGCATTCAGTTTTAGTCCATGGCTCTGACACCAACTGTTTCTCTGTGTCAGCCCTTCCTGGAGAACATTTGTGTCAGTGTTGAATTCAATGACAGCTCCTAATTTGCAGTCATCTGCAAATTTAGTCAGCCAGAGACCACTGACATTGGCCTTCACTTCTGAGAAGTAAATGCCAAAGAGGAGTAGTCCAAGGACTGATCCTTGAGGGAATCCACTTGTGACTGACCTCTTTGTAGAGGTGGACTCCCCAATTCTAACTTCATGGGTTCTGTCTGTGAGCCAGTTGGCTATCCACCCAGTGACATACAAATTTGTACCTAACCTCTTGAGTTTGTCACCAATGCCCAAGTGAGGTATTGTGTCAAATGCCTTGATCAGGTCAAGGTAGGCAGTGTGTATTCATTTTTCCCTCATCTATTGCTTTCATTACCTTCTCAATGAAGTCCGCCAGGTTGGGTAGGCATGATCTGTCCTTGATGAAACCAAACTCGGTTGGGTCCAGTGTCTGCTGGTTTACTATATCTCTGTTGATCATCTCCATAATAATTATTTCCATGGCTTTACATATAAGACTAGTGAGACTTATGGGTCTGTAGTTTCCAGGGTCTGTAGATGGTCCACCTTTGTGCAGAAGGATGACTGTTGCATTCTCCATTCATGAAACATGAAGCCTGTTTGGAGGCTACAATTAAATAGTAATTCCAGAGGCCCTGATGCTTCATGTCTCATGCTGTTTAGAAGCATCCTGGAATATTGTATGGGCCCATTGATGAAGTGTTCTTGGTCTTAGAGAGAGCATTAAGGACCTGTTCCCTAGAAGTAGCAGAGGGAGTTATATTTGATGATAGTTCCTGAGGGAAGGTTGAGGAGGAGAGAGGGGTAAAGTTGGATCTGAATGTATCAGCCAGGAGGTTTGGAATATCTTCTGGCTCAGTATAAGAGGCTCCATTTACAATCAGCTCTGCACACAATTGTGTATTACCTTTGAGGTTGCAGACATAGTTAAAGAATGCTTTGTGGTTGTCCTTGGTCTGGGAGGCCAAACTTACCTCAAATTTGGATTTGGTAGACTTTATTTGTTCTCTGAGTTGTTTAGTTTGATGAGAGTACTTTTATCCTGCTGGGTGCTTTTCTTCCTTCTGTTATGCAGCCTACTGATTTTGTGATTCCACCTGGGTGGCTTGTTTTTTGAGTTAGTTCTGTACTTCTTCCTGGTGAGTACAGCTGCCTCTATGCAGCTATTAACATGCTTATACAGGTTTTCTATGAACAGCTCTGCATAGGCAGCAGTGTTGTCAGGGTTTATGGGGGCTTGAGATTCTGCTAGGTTATCACATAAGGAGTAGCCTTAGAGTAGTTCCTGAATATTCCAGGTTTAGCTGGGGGTCCAGGTTTTATTTTTACTTCAGAGGAGACCATTTTGTGGTGTGACTTTGCCAAGGAAGACATTACAGTAGGGGGTGTGCAGTACTTTCCCATATTAATGAGGACCAGATCCAGTATGGATGTACACCTGGTTGGTGTATTGACTAACTGGTCAATTGGGCTGAGTTTCTACGTTTCTAATCCAGTTCTCTCTAATTATATTGATCATATCAACAATTCTTGCTGTCCTGTTTCTCTGGAGTTCTTATGTTGAGTACCATTGAGGCATAATGTGATATATGAAGCTCACTCTCATATGCAAATTTTTTATTGATCCAAAACCCACACAACACTGTTAACTGAAGGATAAAATGGACCTAGTTTTCATACTCTTCTAGAAAAATAACTGTCTTTCCTGGCCATGCCATTGTTGCTAAGTATTTAGCCAACCTTTTTCTGCTAGCCATTGTCTGGGATATTCCTGTTTCTTAAGGTGAGCTTCTTTTTTCTGACATAACCTATCCAAAGCAATAACCAGTGTAACATTGAAGTACCCTCCTTTTAACTTATACCTTGTATCCACATCCATTATTTTCCATTTCCTGAGGAATTCACACCAAAATTCAGAAAGCACACCACAGGACTGCCTCCATACTACTAATGGGTATAAGCAAGTCCTAAATGCTTTATCTCATGCATTTGCCTCCTCAGATTTTCTGTGGTATGATCCAAGTTATTCTCATTACGACCAATATGTAATTATTGACTAGGAGATGGTAAAGCCCAGTCTCTAACCAAATAGAATGGGCTAATCTGAGCACAAAAAGCAAAACTGGCTAGGCTTAAAATGGCCCTCAAGGGCAGCTAGCCTAGTATTTATCTATGAACCTATGAACCTACTATTCTTTAAAAAAATGATGGTCATCACAATTCAGTGTATACAGGTTACATGTGTACAGTTCTAACCCTCTGATTTCTCCTTTCCAAATTAATCTGTTTCTGTTGTCTAAACTTCTTCTGTCAGTGCTTCTGTACTTTTCGCAGACAAAGTATGTACTCTTTTCTTACTTCCTTCCAACTTTATCATGTGATAATGCCAAACTAAATGTTTAAACTGCAGTGTCTTAGTATCCTTAATGTTCAGTTTTGCTTTATGTTGTAATACTATTGCACTAACGTTTTGAACTATTTTTTGAAAAATCTTCCACTAAATGGGGTGACAACATCCTCCAGTGTTCCACATCATACATTTTAAGTCTGACCTTTTCATGCTGGAGATTTCTGGAATTAACTGTCAGGCTTGGTTGCAGAGCATTCAGTGGGCAAACAGCTCCATGTCATACCATGCTCAGATAATATACAACTCTAGCGGGCAAATGGCTCCATGTCATACCATGCTCCAATAATATAAACCCTAAGGGGTAAGCAGCTCCATGTCATGCCATGCTCAGATAATATACTACCCCACTAGGCAAACAGCTCCATGTCACGCAATGCTCAGATAATATACAACTCTAGTGGGCAAACAGCTCCATGTCACTCCATGCACACATAATATACAACCCTAGTTGGCAAACTGCTCCATATTACACAATGCTTAAATAATATACAACCCTAGTGGGAAAAACAGCTCTATGTCATACCATGCTCAGATAATAATAGGATCATAGCATCATATCAGGTTACTAGGCTATCAACCCAGAGGTCATTTCAAGCTTAGCTGTTTCATCCCAATGTAATACCATAGATACTCTAGTCAATATCCAGGATTGTATTTATTAATGACTGCCCATGTCCATGAGGGTTGCAGGTGCTATTCTCGCTAAGAATTTATGGTGCCCCATCCACTTGTCCAGGTTTCTTTTGAACAGTGTCATAGAGGTGCGCTGCTTCACATGAATTGGCAGGCTCTTCCAAAGATGTTGCTGGGAGACAAATCTGTCCCACCAGCACTTCCTATCCAAGTTGCAGGCCATATTTAGATCCCTGGAATGGGTAACTCTAGTCCCATTTGATTTATGAATGTGCAGCAAATTCATTGGGTTTGAGTTGGAGATTGCTCTGTAAGCCAGACATAAGTGTCCCCTAAGAAATTTATACAATACTGAGTATAGAGGCAGGGACTTTAGTCGGTCTGTAAAATGCATGTGCTGGAGTCCCTTGATCTTCTTAGTTAGAAACCTCTGAGATCTCTCCAATTCCTGCAGGTGTTTTGTACAGTACATACCAAAAGAGGCATTATACTCAATTATTAGCGTGATTAGTGACCAGTATAGAGGGGTTATAACCTCCTTGGCTCTAGAAGCGATGCCTTTGCTAATCAAGTGTGCTACGTTGAAATCCTTCCTTATCACAGGAGACACATGGTGGTCAAAGTTAAGGTCACAGTCTACTTGTGATCCCAGATCTTTTACCAATTCGTAGGTACATAGGGTATTGTTGTTAATTTGATAGAGTGAAGGAACATTGTTTTTACTGAAGGGAATGATGATGCATTTCTTTGCATTCAGTTTGAGACCGTGACCAAGTCACCAGTCATTGGTCTGCATAACAGCCTCCTGAAGTATACTGGCATCATTTGGGGATTCAGTAATTGCACCCAGTTTGCACTTGTCCACAGACTTGGTCAGCCACAGCCCCTTAGTTTTGGCCTGAACTTCTCAGAAGTATATACCAAACAGTAGGGGGCCAGCACTGACTCTTGTGGCATCCTGCTGGTGACAGGTCTGTTGGTTGATGTTGGGACACCCACTTTGATAGTGTGTGACTGGTTTGTAAGCCAGTCGGCAACCCATCTTACAACAAAGGGGTTTGCATTCAGTTTGCTAAGTTTATCGGTAATGCCTGAGTGTGGGATTGTGTCAAAGGCCTTTGCCATGTCGGGGTATGCTGTGTGCACAAATTTGCCCCTGTCAGTGGCCTGGTCATATTTTTTTTCTCTCGTTTAAAAATATTTTTATTCATTTTCAAAAAAAAAACATGTATACAGGTTATTTATGACAGTGAAGTATTTACAAATTATTTAAACAGGTTAGGTAAAAGCAGTAAACAGATATCAACATTAAAACCAAAATAAAGTATTTACAAGGGTGTCTATTATTGACATATAATCGACTTTCTATATAATTGTTTCCTGATTACAATTTGCTACAGTCATTACTCTCCAGTATTTAAGTTACTTTTTGCCATGCTATATATAATGATGTAGTTACATTGTTGCCATGCTATATATAATGATGCAGTTCTTTCAGGTCTTCCTTTAATAGTGTTCATTTCCAATTGCGATACTGCTGACACCATATTCCTATATATGACTTTTAAGCCTGGTCATATTTTTGAAGAAATCCAGCAGATTTAACAGGCAGAATCTGCCCTTGATGAAGCCGTATTGGGTCAAATCCAGGGTTTGGCGGTTACCTATGTATTTATTTATGAGGTCTGTGATGATACGTTCCATGGCTTTACGGATGAGGCTTGTCAGACTGATTGGTCTATAAAAAGTAAAAAAAACATGGACTGACCGCAAACTAGGATAAAAAAACAAAATAGCTCCAAGCGTGTAATACCACAATAGAGGCAATTTGAATTTAGCGCTTTCTTCCACTTTATTTTAAAAACGTGAACTTCTTCAGAAAAAGACAAGTGCCCTCCCAAACTCTTGTCTTTTAAATAAATTATACAGGAAATGATGTCATGAACTCTTCCATTTACAAATGACAAGCTAGTTTTAAATGTCTTAAAAATTATTTCAAAGATATATTCTTTACATTAGGTGCAATGATGAAAATAGATGTCAATATATATGAAACACAAAAAATATGTATACACTGATCCTATATAAAAACTGCACCATACTTATGTATGTTTACAATATAATATATTATTATAAATTACTATTAATTATAAACTAAATTGTGTGACAGTGTATATAATAATCACTGTCCCAATTGTTTGCACTTAGATCTTACATGATAATAAAAACCTAAACTGACAACCTATAAATCTAATATTAACACATTACCCAAAATAGAACTATTCTAAGGAAACATATAGTAGATCGTACCATGGAATTAAGTCACAATAGTGTAATGACACAAAATAGTGTCCACCAAAAACCATGCTAGTTACTAATCAATGACGTCTCAAATTATACATGTATACTAATCATTTGTATATCAAAAAACATTTAATGTTGATAACTTCATTGAGACCTGGAAATTGATCAGCCCCCAATAATAGTTGCCAAAGGGCTTCCTTCTGTTCTAATCTATTGTTAACATCTCCCATAAAAATACCTTTGTCTGTAAAGTCCAAGATGGAAAATTCAAACTTTTTAAATTCTGTGCATACTAGAGCATGTCTTGCTAGAGCATTATTTTTGTCCTTATTTTTTATTGCCAGGACATGTTCGTATATCCTGCGTTTCAAAACTCGAACAGTTTTGCCTACATAATAACATTCGCAGGTCACACAGCAAGCTAGATATACAACATGGTCACTATGACAATTGAAATACTTTCGTGCCCAAAAAGTTCTTTTTAAGTGCTTCAAAGTAACAAAGGACGTATTACTTATAAATCTACATTGTCTGCAATTATTGCAGGCAAAGGTACCCTTTTTAGTAGTTACCTCTCTAGCCCTAGCTTGTGATGACAAATCTACTTTTTCCAAAATCTTTTTGATGTTATTGACTGTTTTATAAGTAAATTTTGGTCTCATTCCTAGACAGCCTACTAGATCTTTATTACCCAGAATTATTCTCCAGTTTTTCTCTATAGTATTCTTAATCTCCAATAGTTCATTCACTATAGGGAGTGGAAATGCTGTGTAGAACATATTCAAATCTTGCTCATTTTTATTTGAAGTCTGACTTTCTTGTTGTACTATTCTTGATGTTTCTACTAGTATATCAGTAGCTAACAAAATTGGTTTTGCTACACCTTCCCTTAGTTTTGTTACTTCCTTTTCCAACTTTTTGATCCAATTGATGTTATAACCCCTCACAACAAACATCTTCCTCAAGACTACTAATTAATCTCGGTAGACATGGTCCTCTGTAGTCAGTCTACTTAGCCTTATCATCTGCCCCTTCACGACACTCTTTTTCATGTGTTGGGGATGGAGGCTGTCTTTGTGGAGGTATTGGTTTGTAAAACATGATTTCCTATAAATCCTACTTGAGATCATACCATTAATATTGTTTGTATATAAATGCAGATCTAAAAAGTTGATATCTCTACCAAAATTTCCCAATCTGAAATGTAGAAAACTCGTAGTATTGTTCAAGTCAGTAATCATTTCATTGAACTCCTGTTGTTCACCTTTCCATAGGAAAAACAAATCATCTATGTACCTAAAGTACATTTGGACTTTCTCAAAGCTAGGATGATTTTTCAAAAACCTCTGTTCCCAATTTGCCATTACTATGTTGGCAAAAGCCGGGGCTACTCTAGCCCCCATCGCTACTCCCGATGTCTGCTTGTAAAACACATTGTTAAATTTGAAAAAGTTATTGTCAAGTACTATTTCCATAAGGGAACATAAGGTGTTGACCTTATCGCCGCTCATCTCTGTGTTGTGTACTAGATACTCTCATATACTCTATCCCTTCCACCTGGTCAATAGAAGTATATAGACTCTTGACATCCAATGTTGCAAAGTTCACTTCTTTTTCTATTGTTTGAACTTTTCCTAAAATCTCCAAAAGTTGCCAAGAATCCCTAAGAAAATATTCCGCTTTTTGTGCCACAGGATTTAAAATACTATCAAGCCAAATAGAAATATTTTCAGCCTTTGAATTCTTGGCCGATACTATTGGCCTAAAGGTTAGATCTTCCAAGCCATATTGTAATTTAGGTATACCAAAAAAATGTGCCATTGTTGGATGTTCTACAAGAAGAAAATCATAGTCATTCATCTCGATTTCACCCTGGCAAAACATGTCAAATAAAAGAACATCGATTTTCCTAAAACTAATTTTCACAAATTCTATAGTGACTTTACAATAATTAACAGTGTCTTTTAACATGTCTATTATTCCTCTATTATAGTCATTGGTATTCATAACTATAATCTTTCCCCCTTTATCTGCTTTCATTATTCTAACTTCAGAGTTGTCTGATAACTCTTTTAGTGCATTGCTTTCAGTTATACTCAAATTGTTATATTCACCAAATTCTGAGATTTCTTTGAATTCTTTTTCACACAAACTCTGAAAAACTTGCAGTGTATTAATTAGGGGGGGATTAAATGTACTAGGCTTAGTTGGTAAATTTCTCTTAGGTGTACTGATGTCAGTGATGTCTTTAAGAATATATTTCAAGTTTAATTTACGTAAATATAACCTGAAATCAACCAACAACCTACTTATTTCCACCCTATTAGATGGAATAAAGGTGAAACCTTTGGTTAGTACACTGTATACATCTTCAGACAAAACTATATCACTTAAATTGATTACATTTAAAGTGTAGTCATTGTCTTTAATAGATGAAATCACCATCTCCTTTTGTTTTTGCCTTTCATTTTCCCTTTCTGTTGTGTGGAATTGTACCACCTTGTAGTCGTTTTCTCTTGTACCCTTTGTTGGTGAAAAGGGACATTAGATTGACGATGTTGCTGGCTTGCGACCTCAGCATAACTTGAATTAGTCGCAGCCCCTACATTTACAACAACATTACTCAAATTGTCATCACTGTCATTAGATAATTGTTGTCCCTTATCTTTTACAACCTCCGCATCCAATTCTGTGTTCGGAGGATTGCCCACAACTAACTCTCCATTAGACTGCCCAAGCCCATCTGATGCTCTGTTGATAGTCTCTGGAACATTAGAAGTATTGTGTGATATAACCCCGGTAGTCTTATGGGAATCCACAATACTTATGTAGGCTTCGTTGGAACCATAAGTCCTAATGTCCCTTGTGAGTTTGTGTTGTTTTCTTCAAACAATAGTGGCCCGATGTTTATCAGCCTTAGCCTCTATACCATTGTACATCGTTGACAATTCTTGAAAACACCCATGCTTTTTGATGGACTCATCTAACTCCTTTATTCCTGATTTCACTCTAATGATTTCACCTTCATAGTGTTTAACTAGTATACCCATCATAGCTAAACCGGCATCGTTGTACACTTTGATAATCATTTTAGACAAACTGTCACCAGGTTCCACACAATTAGGGAACTTTGCAGTCCGTAGGCCTTGTGGAACAATGCCACGCTGAATACACTCGTTTAAGTACTGTATTTCTAAATCGAGTGTAACGTACTTAAACACCAGTCTTTCCAAATCAAAAATTAACTTTTTACAGGACTTTACGTTATTAATGTTGGTGTTATACTCACTTATTGTCCGGTTCATCAAACTGTTCTTTAAATCCTTAAACGGATTCTTGATCTCTTTACAGATATAACCCCAAACATTATTACCGGATGAAATTCTCATATCTTCGTTAACATCCATGTTGATTGTGTTTGCCAAAACACTGTCAGTAACTGGCGCTTGTACATGACGTGAGGCGCTATTTGGATCTCTCCTTGTAATCCCTTCACTGCTGTCTCGCTTAGAACTGTCCTGAAGGCACTTATAAACTATCTTCATGATAGTATGCAAAAGTTCTTGGTCCACATCCTTGGAACGGATCTGCTCTTCAGCACGATCGACCCCCGGTGTAGAATGTATTGTTAAATTCAATAAATCATCTTGGGAGGAAGCCTCTGTAGCCATAAACACGCAAATCGCTATAAACTTAACAAAAAGTAAAAAAAACACGGACTGACCGCAAACTAGGATAAAAAAACAAAATAGCTCCAAGCGTGTAATACCACAATAGAGGCAATTTGAATTTAGCACTTTCTTCCACTTTATTTTAAAAACGTGAACTTCTTCAGAAAAAGACAAGTGCCCTCCCAAACTCTTGTCTTTTAAATAAATTATACAGGAAATGATGTCATGAACTCTTCCATTTACAAATGACAAGCTAGTTTTAAATGTCTTAAAAATTATTTCAAAGATATATTCTTTACATTAGATGCAATGATGAAAATAGATGTCAATATATATGAAACACAAAAAATATGTATACACTGATCCTATATAAAAACTGCACCATACTTATGTATGTTTACAATATAATATATTATTATAAATTACTATTAATTATAAACTAAATTGTGTGACAGTGTATATAATAATCACTGTCCCAATTGTTTGCACTTAGATCTTACATGATAATAAAAACCTAAACTGACAACCTATAAATCTAATATTAACACATTACCCAAAATAGAACTATTCTAAGGAAACATATAGTAGATCGGCACTTGTCTTTTTCTGAAGAAGTTCACGTTTTTAAAATAAAGTGGAAGAAAGCGCTAAATTCAAATTGCCTCTATTGTGGTATTACACGCTTGGAGCTATTTTGTTTTTTTATCCTGATTGGTCTATAATTCTCTGGGTCTGTTGCTAAGCCACCTTTGTGGAGGGGAATAACTGTTGCTGTTCTCCATTCCACAGGAACAAGGCCAGTGGTTAGGCTGTGATTGAATAGGGTACTTAATGGTGATGTTAGTTCATGTTTTAGTTTGTTTATAAGACAGCTTGGGATGCTCTCTGGTCCCATAGAGGCTGTGTTTTTTGCCTTAGACAAGGCTTTAATGACCTGCTCTTTGGATATATAGGGTGGGGGTTGAGTTGGGGGCAAGGTTTATGATGTTTGGAGGGGATAAGTGAGTGAAATTTTTGCAAAATCTGTCCACTAGCAGTTTTGCTATCTCTGCGAGTCTGTGTGTACATGATACTGTTAATCACTACTTTCGCAGATGCTTGGGTCCTACCTTTTAAGCTACATACGTAACTGTAAAAAGCCTTATGATTATCCTTGGCTGTGATTGCTAAGTTTTTCTAAACTTACCCTTAAAGGATTTGACATGTTGTTTTATTTGCTTGTTGAGGCTGAGGAGGGTGCATTTCCATTGTTGGGCCTTGTCTTAGTTATCTTAGACAGCAACTTTTTGCATTTGTTGTAAAATTTGTGAATGCTGAATGTCCACCAGGGTGGGGTTTTTTTACTTGGGGCTCTGGCTTTGATTCTCTCTGGAACAACCAAGTCTATACACTTACACAAGTGATTGTACAGGGCTTTAGTGTAAACTTTGCTATAGTTACCACTTCCAGCTGGGGGTGGGACTTAGAAGGCATTTATACCGTCCCCTAGGAGGGTACAGTTTGCTTTAGTGAAGTCTTTTAGTCTAACTTTGCCCTTTGTGAGTTCTGGTGATAGTGCCAGTTCATAAGTGACTGATTTGTGGTCAGATTTAACTAATGAGGGCCTGACAGTTGTGGGGGTGCATTTGTTTATCATAATAGTGAGGACCGGCTCTACTATGTTTTTCCTCTTGTTGGGATTTGAACGATTTTTTCCAGAGCATTTGAGTTAACAAAGTCAAGGAACTTTTGTGTTAGTGAGTTAGGGCTAGAGTAGGTTTCCCAGTTGATGGTGAGATAATTGAAATCCCCCATGGCCAGAGTGTTTGGCAATATTTGGAGTGACTCCAATTTGGTCAAGTAGGCCTCATGCACATCATGCTCCATGGAGGGGGATCTATAACTAGCTATGACTTGAATGGGGGTCTTACCCGCAGTAATCTGAACATGGAGTGACTCCATGGAGTTGTCCAGTCTAACTAGTAGGGAGGTGAATTTATCTCTAATATAGGAAGAAACACTGCCTCCTTTTGTTCTCATACATTCATGTTGTAGTCTGAAGGTGTGGAAGGCATTGTAGCCTTGCAAGGTTGAGGTACTTTCTGAGGCCTTGAACCAGATTTCTGTGACTGCACAAATGTCTACATCCTTCAGTGAAAGAAGTGCTTCAAGGGTGTGCAGTTTTTGGTTTAAGCTCCTAGCTTTTAGCAGCATAATCCTTATTTTGTTTTTTTTTGGCAATTTTCATGTCAGCAATTTTGTTTTTGAGAACCTACCTAAAAAAGGCACTATGGGGGAGGCAAGAGTCTTTGCCAGCAGCCCAAAATCCTAGTGGTGTAAACCATCTCTGACAAAGCAGCAAAGTTTGTTGACTATGTCATCCCAGGCTGACAGAAACTGGATCCCCTTTGAATGAGACCAAAAACTAAACCAATTATTGAACACAATCATTTTTTTTACATTGTGGCATCATTCTAGGTGAGGGTACTACGCTGCTCAAGGCTAGGGACATACCTCCCTGGGACAGATACTTAGAGAGCTTAATCATGTCTCGCTTCATATAGTCCAGTGAGTTAAGTCTCAGGTCATTCACTCTAACATGAGCTATGACAGAGTCATAATGGTACTTGTTGCTGACAGACTTGAGTGCATGCATGATCTGACAAATCCTGGCACTGGACAGGCAGCTGATCATGACTTTCTCTTGGCTAACCTGGTTGGTGGGACATCCTTGTCTCACTATGGAGTCTGCATTGACAGGAACATTTGCTTTTTGAGTGTTACACTTTAAGAGTTTAGTAGGTGAGACACTAGTGTTACTATGTGTCTTGTGTGCCATGGGAACTGTGTTAGTTGTAGCAGTGTTTAGATTTGGAGGTCTCTGGTGTTTCGGTAAGTTTTTTGAGAGAACCTCCGCGTTTGTTGATTTATGTGTTGGATGCGTACTATGTGTATGAGTAGCGGTACTATCTGCATGAGTAATGGTGGGTGAGTTGACAACCTCTTCAGTGTTACTGTTTTGAGTGCGAGAGAACAGGGATTCAAGATTCTTGGTATAGATACGTCTCTTGCACGCTGTGCTAGAGTGAGTTATTAGTAGAAGGTTGTCAGTGTACATGAGGCAGTTGCTATACTGCCTCAGGAGTCCCAAGTCAACAAGGCTGGCATGAGAAACAAAGGTAGCCCTACTGTCCATAATGCTAGGTTTGAAGAACTCTAGTGAACAAACAGCTCTGTCATACCATGCTCAGATAATGTATTTATTTGTTTACTTATTTTACATTTGTTTACTGGGATAGTCCAACTGGATACATGTCCATTTTCAGCGGAGGCCTGGGGAGAAAAGCTCCACATAGACAAACTTAAATAGATTACACTGAAGTTAGCAAACAACTATAAAAAAAAGTGATTATATACAATGGCTTAGTAGTGTTCCCTAGTAGGGGCTCACAATTCTCATGGACAGACAATTAAAAGTAAGAGACATCAGATTGGAAGCAGAGCTTGGTGACGTAGTTACAAGTTATGATAATTACAGAATATGCTTTCAGTTTATAACTTAATCAGGGTTTGTACATGAACATAGCCAATTCACTTTGATATACTGTTTGAGGTTTTTTTTTTAAGAGACTTTTGGAGGATTGTAGGGTTATAAAGTTTGGCAACGAATTCCAGGTTTTGCCAATGAAGTTGGCACCAGTAGAGTTATTAGCTTTGTGGGTTTGGACCAGTAGTTTATTGGCTGACCGTAGGGATCTCAGGTTGCTATATGGCTTAATAATATTTTTAAGTGAGGGGGTATCCTCAGGGTGGTACAAAATTTTGTGCGCTATTAAGAGTTGATTGAATTGAATTAAGCTGGGCAGTTCTAGCCACTCTAGTTGTTTAAGGTTCTGGCAGTGGTGGGTTCTATAGGTGGAGCCAATGGCAAATCTGGTAATATGATTGTAGCTATGGGACCGCTTACCTAGTTTGGATTTGTTGAGGTTTGAGAGTACAGGTGAGGCATATAAAAGAGTAGAGAGTAGGTGTGATTGGGCAATTGCAGTCCTAACCAGTGGGGTTAAACATGTCTTGTTTCTATGCAGTGATCCAAGCTTCTTACTGGTGGTCTGTATGGATTTGTTGACCTGTAGGTCAAATTTGAGATTATTGTCTATGATAACCCCTAGCAATTTGGTGTGATGATCTGGGGAAATAGTGGTACCAATGTTTGATGTGACAGAGAATGAAAGTGTGGTAGATCTACTAGTGGGGGAGAAGAGTAGAAGTTTAGTTTTATTGGGGTTCAGAAGTAGGCGTTGGTTGGTGAGCCAGTTCTCGATAGTGTTAAATGTATTTTGGGTTAAGGTTTGCAGTTCGGATGGGGAGGTACCTGAGCAGATCAGAGTGGAGTCATCTGCATATTGAATGCAGGTAGCTTTAGGGATAGCAGTGTGAAGGTTGTTGATAAAAATAGAGAAGAGTAGTGGACCTAGTATGGACCCTTGAGGGACGCCAAGTGTGAGAGGTAGCTGGCTGGAGAGTTTGCCCTGCCATAGTACCGCCTGTTGTCTACCAGTCAGGTAGGACTGGAACCACTGGATAATGGGCTTGTTGAGGGAAATAGATTTTAGTGAAAGAATGAGAAGTTCATGGTTGACCATGTCAAAGGCTTTTGATAGGTCAAGAAAGAGGGCGGAGGTTAGCCTATTGTCATTCCTGTTTTGGTTTATGGCAGTAGTAAAGGAAAGGAGGGCTGAGGTGGTGCTGTGGTATGGCCTGAAACCATGCTGGGAGTTGGATAGTAAGTTATTCTGTGTAAGGTATTGCATTAGCACAGCAGAGAGACAAAAGAGTGACTTTGGAGTGATTAAGTATCATTTTTCTGCTTTTCTTGCTGTCTTAACTAATTCCGCCTAAAACGCCAGCTTTTTTAGCAGATCTGTGATTTAAAAAGTTTGTTAATGCTACATATTGGACTTATTTGCTGCCTGCACTTGAATTAAGTCATTTTTGTGTTTAAATAATCTGTTTAACTGTTGTAGGCTACACACTAAAGTGTGATAGCCTTTTCTGTGCATTTAAAGTGTTGTTTTGATTGTATCTACTCTATTTCTGAAAAAAAAATATATATATATATATATATATATATATATATATATATATATATATATATATATACTTGTTACCCGCCTTTCTGAACTAGTATAGTCCAGTTTTCAGGTTATTGCTGAATCCAGAGCTGAGTTACAAGTTTCTGTGTTGCCCATACCTTACTTGGATAGAAGGAAGTTTCTCTTTTCACCTGTGAGAGGGGCGAGCTTTGAGCAGCCTATCTGTCCCTGGAGGAGTGGTTTCAGCCCAGAAGTTAGTAGTTTATTGGCCATTTTGGGCTAATTTTGATTGTATCTGCTCTATTTTCTAAAAAAAAAAAAAAAAAAAAAAAAAAAATATACATATACTTTTTCACACCTTTCTGAACTAGTATAGTCCAGTTTTCAGGTCATTGCTGAATCCAGGGCTGTGTTACAAGTTTCTGTGTTGCCCATACCTTACTTTGATAGAAGTAAGTTTCTCTGTTCACCTGTGAGAGAGGGGAGCTTTGAGCAGCCTATCTGTCCCTGGAGGGGTGGTTTCAGCCCAGAAGTTAGTAGTTTATCGGCCATTTTGGGCTAATTTCTATTTCTTTCACTTCCCTGCTATAAAAAACGCATTTGTGCAGTTTTGCGCACCGGGCAGCGCCGTTTAGCTAGAGTTAAACTATTCTTGGCTCCACAAAGTCTACTCTTCAATCTTTCCCTTGGAACTAGACAAACCTTCAACTTTAGCACTCAAACCATTAATTTCACAGTCAAGGACTTGCTTAAAACTCATAGCAAGCACTAATTAACCCTAGCACTAGACCCCCCCCCCATACTGCCCAGAAGGACAAGGCTCTCTATTCGTCCCCACCAGCCAATCAGAAAAACAGCCTACTCTACCTATTCAGGCATGTCCAAAGGGCAGTTTCCGGTGTACTCTCCAGTTCAACTGGTGAATCTGGGCATTTTGAGGCAATGTTACAACTGCCTCATGTACACAGACAACCCTCTCCTCCTACCACCAAACACTAATATATGCGAGAGATGCAATTATACAGCCAAACTGGAGGCAAAGCTCTCTCAACCCAAGACTGGAACTGACAGTCAAGAGGAGAAGGGTAATACTTGTAACACACTACCAGTCTCACATAGACCTAATAAACCAATACCGGCAAATAACACACATGAATACATGAAAACATACTCGGAGGCTTTAAATAAAAATCTGCAAAAGCAACAGAGACCTCCAAAGCAGACATCCAAGCAACCTCCACACCCCATCACCAACCATGAAACACATACTTCACATAATCAGTGTGCCACGCAATCACAGCCCTTAACGCAAAGTAACATACCCAACACACTAGTAATAGGTGACTCTATAGTCAGGCACACTGATGTCCCACTAACTAGACTGGACAAGGAGAAGGTTACAGTTAGCTGCCTGTCGAGTGCCAGGATCCGCCACATAACACAAGCACTCAGATCACTCCAGAACAAGTACAAATACAACTCTGTCATTGTCCATGTTGGTGTGAATGACTTGAGACGTACCTCCCTGGACTACATGAAAAGAGACATGGAAGAGATCTCTGATCATGTAGCCCAGGCCAGTATGACCCTGACCCTGAGTAGCATCCTGCCCTCACCAAGAATGATGCCACAGTACAAAGAAAAAATATCAATTTCAACAATTGGCTAAGTTTCTGGTGTCATTCAAAGGGGATCCAGTATCTGTCCACCTGGGATGACATGTTCGACAAGCCACGTTGCTTCGCAAGAGATGGCTTGCACCTGTCATCCTTAGGCTTTCGAATACTGGCCAAGGCTCTTGCCACCCCCATAGTGCCTTTTTTAGGCAAGGCTCAAAAGACAAACCCGCCACCATATATAGCACAATTAACCAAAAACTGAGGGTAATGCTACTCAACGTCAGAAGTCTAAACCTCAAAATGCACGCACTCAAGGCACTCCTCAGTATGGAGAATATCGACATCTGTGCAGTAACAGAAACCTGCTTTAAGGCTCCTGACTGCACCCCAGCACTACTAGGCTATACCTCATACCATACCTTTTGGCCACAGAACCAGGACCGAACCACAAAAGGCGGGGGTGTATCCATTTTCATCAAGGATACCCACACCTCCAGGTTAGTGGTGCAGCACAATGCATCAGAGATGATCCATGTGCAACTAACAACAGGCAAAACTGCAATCCAAATTGTAGCTTGCTACAGATCACCCACCATGGCCCAGGACCCTCATTCCGCATTTCTGGAGACACTGGGAAATATGAAGGTCCTACCAAACAACCTAATACTGGGTGATTTCAATTACCCAAACATAAACTGGGAGAACTACTCAAGTACTAACTCCCTTGCCCAACACTTCCTAGAATTTATAAACTCAAATGCCCTGGAGCAACTGGTTAACACCCCCACCAGAGGGGACAACATATTGGACCTGGTCATCACCAACATGGGTGACCGGTGTTCCACACTGGAGGTCAACCCCTTGCCGGTTAGATCAGACCATAGACTAATCACTCTGAATATCCACATTCCGCCCCCACCCCCAATCAAGGAAACCACCATGAAAAACCTTTCAAAAGCAAACTTCACATTACTTAAGACCGAGTTGGAAAGGTTCACAGCCCCCATGCTAAAGGACAATGCTGTCCAAGCTGCTGAAACCTTTTCAAAGGCACTCTATGAGCATCTGCAGGAATGCATGGATCGTGCTATCCCAAGTAAAACCAAGACTCACTCCTCCAAGAAAAGGAAACCAGTCTGGTGGACCTCTGCCATAAACAAGCTATACAACAGAAGGAGGAAACTAGTACAGAAAAGAGTAAAATCCCAAGAAGGAAAGACATCCCTGATCAGTATCAGCAAAAAACTATGATCCCTCATTAAATCATCCAAGGCTAGTTTCGAAAGAAAAATTACCAATGACTCCAAAGATAACCACAAAGCATTCTTTAGTTCTGTCAAGAACCTAAGTGGAAACTCTCAGATCTGCTCTGAGTTAGTGCAGAATGGCACAAAATACACTAAACCGACTGATATTGCCACCATTCTGGCAGACAGGTTTAGTGCAAACTTCATCCCCCTATCACCCCTAAAGGGCCCATAACCATACCAGAAGAATGTAGGGCCCCATCAATCACCGACACACAGGTTAAAACAGCCCTATCCAAAGCCAAAAACACAGCTTCAATGGGACCGGACGGTGTCCCAGGCTGTGTCTTACAAGAGCTCCAACATGAACTAACCCCTCACCTAAACACACTGTTCAGATTTAGCCTCTCTACAGGCTACATACCCACAGAGTGGCAAACAGCAACAGTTATCCTGCTCCACAAAGGTGGAGCCACAATGGACCCCAGGAACTATCGCCCTATAAGCCTGACTAGCCTGGTCTGCAAGGCTATGGAACGCATCATCATGGAACTCATTAACAGAGACATTGGGAACTTCCAAACCTTGGACCCTACCCAGTTTGGCTTTGTTAAGAGCAGATCATGCCTCCTAAACCTGGTGGACTTCTTTGAGATGGTTGCTAAGGCATTAGATGAGGGAAAGGAGGTCCACACAGCCTACCTAGACCTCACAAAGACTTTCAACACCATTCTCCATTCTAGTATTATAGACAAGCTCACCAGGTTGAACATAAACCCCTACGTCACGAGATGGGTTGCCAACTGGCTCATGGATAGAACCCACATGGTGAGAGTTGCAGGCTCTACGTCCGACTCTAAACCGGTTACAAGTGGCGTCCCCCAGGGCTCAGTCCTAGGACACCTCCTGTTCAGTATATACTTCTCAGAGGTACAGGCAAGCATAGGAGGACTATGGCTGACCAAGTTCACAGACGACTGCAAACTAGGGGCCATAATTGATTCTCCGGCTGATACAGACACCCACCAGATGGGTCTCACTGAGACGGATACCTGGTGTCAAAATCATGGCCTCAAGCTAAATGCCAAAAGGTGTATAGTCAAACCCTTTGGTTAAAACAAAGTACCCGTGAACTACCACATAGGTGGTAGTCCCCTAAATACAGAAAATGTAATAAGGGATCTGGGGACCCAAGTAGATAGTAATCTCTCCTTTGATAATCATATTGCCAAGATGGTTAGAAAATCCTTCTATGTGGCCCACCTAATCACAAAAGGTTTCTAATCTAGAACAAAATAGGTTATTGTTTATTTTATTTTTTATTTTACATTTGTTGACCGGGCTAGTCTAGCTGGATATATGTCCATTTTCAGTCGAGGCCCGGGGAGAAAAGCTCCACAAGGATCAGACAAGATTAAAAATATTTAAAATTACAAAATTTTAGGATTAAAAATGCAATAACAGTTACAAAACATTAAAGTTCAATTACAGATACATTAAAGTTCAGTTAAGATGAAATACACTACAAAACATTAAAGTTCAGTTACAGATACATTAAAGTTCAGTTAAGATAAAATACAGATAAAATACCCCTTCCCCTATTTTCACTATTAAGGTTTTTTTTTTTTTTTTACACTGTGGGAAAGTAATAGAAGGAAGAGGGAGATTCCCAGAACAACAAAGTCATTAGTAAGGAACGGGAAAAGAGACTAGTTATAGAAGAGAAGAAAATTAGGAATGGGAGAGAGAGTAGTAAAGAGGAAGTTACTCCTCTAGCAGAAGCAGGTAGGATGGCTGTTAAGTCTAACTTGGGTATGCTAAGTCCCACTTAGAGGTAGTAACCTTAGAAGTGACAATAATGTAAGGTGGAATAGCTTAAGGAAAAATATTGATGTTGAAAACAGGAGGAGAAAGTATTAGTCAGGGTTGGTACAGGGACAGAGCCAGTGGCTAGTAAGATAAAATTTACGTTTCTTTTTGAAAAGTAAAGTAGAGGAGATACAAGTGAGGTCTCCAGTCAGTAGCTTCCAGCTTTTACCCACAGTATTAGAGAAAAGGGAAATGCCTGCTTTATTATTAGGTTTATGTGTGGATACTAGTAGTTTATTAGCTGAGCATAGATTGGAAAGATTTTTGTATGGACTGATATGATTTGTAAGAATTTGTGTTTTCTCTGGATAATAAAGGATTTTATGGGAAATAATTAGTTGCTGAAATAAGAACTGATTGTGTAGTTCCAGCCAACCGAGTTGGTTTAAATTTAGGCAGTGGTGGGTTCTAAATGGGGAGCCGTTAGCAAATCTGGCTATACTGTTGTAGGAGATTGACAGCTTGTTGAGGTTAGTCTTTGATAGATTTGTGTATATAGGAGAGACATAGAAGAGAGTGGAGATGAGGTGGGTGTGGGCAATAGTAGTTCTGGCTGTAGGAGTGAGGAAGGGCTTAATTTTGTAGAGGGAGTTTAGCTTTTGGTTTACTGATTTTATTGTGGTATTGATATGAGTATCATAGTTAAGGTTGTGGTCAATAGTAACCCCTAAGAGTTTGGTTGTTGTGTCTGGAGATATGACTGCCATTTTTGGATTTTATAGAGAAGTGAAATGGGGTGGACTTTTGTGTGGGAGTAAATAGCAGTAGTTTAGTCTTTTTAGGGTTGAGGCGGAGACAGCACTGTAAAAAACAATTTTCTACAAGCTCAAATACACTTTGGGTGAGGGCATGGAGTTCAGATGGAGTTGTAGCTGAGGAGATTAAAGTGGAATCATCAGCGTATTGTATGGTTACAGCTTGGGGAATACTAATAGCTAGATCATTGATAAAGATGGAGAATAGAAGAGGGCCTAAGATAGATCCTTGGGGTACACCAAGGGAGACAGGAGGAGGGGTGGATAGAGTGTTTTCCCAGAGCACTGCCTGTTGCCTATTATCTAAGTAGGACTTGAACCACTGTTGTGGTTGAGTGTCAAGTGAGAGGGATTTCAGAAGATTCAAAAGTATTTGTTGATTAACCATGTCAAATGCTTTTGAAAGATCAATGAAGATAGCAGAGGACAGGATATTATTGTTACGGTTTTTGTTGATGTGGTCAGTAATGAAAGGAGGGCAGTAGTAGTGCTATGGAAGGGTTGAAAGCCATGCTGAGAGCTAGCTAATAGGCCATTTTGTAGAAGGTGGTCAAGTAGTTGGCGGTGGATGCATTTTTCCATGATTTTAGCTAAGGGAGAGAGTAGGGCAATTGGACAAAAGTTGGAAAGTTCTGTAGAGCTCCCACCCTTATGAAGGGGGATAATATGTGAGATTTTCCAGATGGTTGGGATGGTACCTTCTTTTATGGTTCTGTTAATTAGGATTGAGATAGGGTAAGCAATAACATTGGCTGCAATTTGAAGATACTTAGCAGGTAGTAGGTCTGCTGAGGGGGTAGAGGGTTTGAGTTTTTGTAGTGGGGTACTGATGAGGGAAGTAGGGACAGGTTGGAATTGGAAAGTGGGTGGAGAGGTAAAGGAGGAGGGGGGCAGATTTGTGGATACATGAGGTAGTGAGCTGGCAAGAGACTGGATAGCTTCAGTAAAGAAGTTGTTGAAGGAGTCAGCAATTTGATTGGGAGTGACTTGGGTTATTCCAGAAGGGGTGGGTGTCTTAGTGCTGCCTGGATGAAGGAGTCGATTGATCCCTGACCAGAATTTCTGTGGGCTTTGTTGGTTAGTTTGCTGGAGTTGAAAGAAGAATTTTTTTTGTCTAATAGAATAGATGCTTTAGTAGAGTTTCTAAGTTGTTTAAATGTTATGTGATCAGATGGGTCCTTTGAAGAACGCCATCTAGATCAAAATTAGTTTCTCAGCAAAATCTTTTGTTTGGTTTCTTTTGTAAGCCATGGTGCAGTTTTGGTCCAATTCCTAAGGGTACAGGAAGGGGCGTAGAAGTTGAGGATTTCAAGGAACTTAGAATTGAAGTAAGCCACTGCTTTCTCTAGTTGGAGGTGTTTCAAGGGTGAACTGTTGCATAGGCTCAGTTCATTTTGGAAACGTTCAGGGTTAAAGTGTTTTTTGGAGCGAGAAGCTCTGTAGGTTATAGGACAGGGTGTATTGGTCTTATGTCAAATTAAATAAGTTAAAGAGTGATCACTCATGTCATCGGGGAGGATGTGTACCATGTAGATTGGGGACTGAGTATTTATAAGGATCCAATCAAGGATTGATTCTTTGTTGGTGGGTTTATGGATTTGAGTGGGTGAGGTGACAATTTGAGAGAAGCCATGAAGGTTTATGCAGTTAGAAGGGTTATCATTATTACAGGTATTCCAGTCAATATTAAAGTCGCCTAGGACAATGGTTTCTTGAGGATAGTTAGTGGACAGCCAGCTGAGGATGTTTTCAAGGGAGTTGATGTTATTACCTGGAGGAAGATATGAGTATAAAATATAGATGGACTTACAAGTATTTAGTTGTAGCTTGGTGAAAAGAATTTCAGAATTGGTATTAGGTGGAGGACAAGTGTCTAGTAGTGTAAGTTGGAGCCCTGTTTTATATATTAAGGCCATGCCCCCTCCCTTCTTGTTAGGGCAATCATTTCTTAAAATACTATATCCTGGAGGAGTAATTTTGTAGTCTTGAGTAGATGGTTTTAGCCATGTCTCAGTTAAACATAGAATGTCAAAGTTGTATACCTCAAGTAGTGCATGAAGGTGAGTTATTTTATTGTTAATACTACGTATATTTAAGTGACCTAATAAAAGGGAGCTAGGAGGCTTTGTAGGGCTGTGTATGGAAGCAGAAGAAGGACTGATTGTGTTGGTAGGGGTGTTATTGGTAGGACCAGGGTTGGGATGAATGTCACCATCTATAAGGAGGTGAAAGTGTAATCTGTAGGTGTGAATAAGAGTAAGATTCAGTAAGTTATGTGCTCTCTTGACTTGGTAGTGTTTGTAGGAAATATGGGTGGCTCTGTGATACATTGGGAGGAAATAGTCGGTTGTGCATGTTATGTTTATGTGTTTCAGGGTGGTTGATAGAGCAGGAAGGGATGTTTGTTTTGAGGGCTGGTGGAAGTTAGAGCAGTGAAGATATTCATAGGCAGTTAAGATATACGGAAGGAAAAGGAGAGGGAGAATTGAGAAAAGAAGTAGGGGTGCAAGGTATGGGGATGTAGGTGAAATAGGCATAGTGCTTAAGAAGTAGAAAGTGGGGAGTGAGAAGGTGAGAGTAGAAGATGTAATGGGAGGAGTGGTGAGCTAGAGGGAAAACCTTAATGAGGTGTGGAATGTGATTGGCTGTTAGGGGAGTAGGAGTGGTTAGTGAGGTATAAGGCTAGATGCAGTGGGGGGGTGGGTGAGATTTGGGGGTAGGGTAGGGGAGTGGAGTGAGCCTGAAGGGTGAACAGAGCAGGAAGAGACAAGTAAGGAGGAAAACCAGCCTGTGAAAAGCCATCAGTGGAAATGCTGACTGCTAGAGGTACTTTTAGGTGCAGGTAAGTAAAGGAGGTGATAGATGCAGTAATAGTCTGGGTAGGTTGGGTCGATAGGTAGATGAAGGTGAAAAATGGAAACTTAAAGTAGGTCTAGGCAGAGATAAGTAAGGTATACAACTAGTTACGTATAATGAAATAAGTAAGGTAAAACTAGTTTCCTGAGTGTTTCAAAAATGAGGGAGTGGAATAGATGAATAAGGAAGAGTGTCCCATCTAGTGGGTAAAAGCTATAGTACAATATTAACACCTGGAAAGAAAGAAGTGGATCTAGTAGTAGGGGAGGAAAATAGTAAAGCAAGGTGAAAGCTGCAAGAGGGGGTAGGGGGAAGTAAAGAAGTATAAAAGAGTATGGCTGCTGGCTATCCTGGTAATGGAGGATTATTAAATGAACCTAATGTTTAGACAAATATACTTTACATAAAGCAGCTAACATACTTTCTTGCTTTCTTGAGGGGATGAACTCGGGGACAGGTTGGCTTCTATTCCTTATTGTAGGAAAAGGTAACAGGTACTATTGTTTAGCAGGAATCCTAGTCAGCAGATAGGACAGGTACATAACCCTAATGCAGGACAGGGAGCTTGCCAAGCTGTAGCATCCTTCACTAGGCTTGTAAGCATGTACCAGAATGTCTCACTGAAGCCATCTATGTTCTTGTGTGAAGTGCACCATTGCTTCCTTTGAGACAGCAGGAAAACCTATTCAGTATCTGTAATGTACAATGTGCAGTCTGAACAAGTCCCCATTAATTCTTCGAGCAGCCATCTCCTACAATATTGACTGCTTCTCCAGATGTCTTACACAGACTTTAAAGAACAGCTTAACCAGCAGAACATCGCCATTATCTGCAAAACTAGCTCCAAAATTCAAGTCACCTCTTGTACAACCTTCCCTTATAACTGTGCCTCTCTACTTGTCACTCATTAGACCTATCATAGAATACAACACCCCATTTGGGATGTACCTTACAAGACACCTGTAACAGCTGGAAAGACCACAAAAGTACCTCACCAAGAGGATTACTGGCCTCAAAAAGATGCCCTATGCAGCCTGACTCAAGAAACTCCAGCTGTACTCGGTTGCATACCGCTTACTCAGAGGTGATCTCTGCCTGACATACAAAGCCATGTCCAACCCAGAATTGATGGACATGCTCCACCTAAAAAAAAAAAACAAATCCCGGAGAGCCACACGCTCTAGAGATATAAACCTCACCACAATGATAAATAGGACATGCTGGAGGGATAGATTCCTGTCCCAGAGACTCCTTATGTTTTGGAACAGGATTCCAATATACATCAGGCAGAGCCCCTCACTAACACTCTTCAAGAGAAACCTTGATGGGTGGATGGGAAACAGAAAATTTACCCCGGGGATCACTGCTGTGGCTCTGCTGGACAGTGGTGCAAGGAACTAATGACTCTGCTAGACAAAGGCACAGAGAACTAATCTAAGGAGGTCGCAAAAGCCAACACATTCTGACTAGGCTTATAAATGCCCTTGGGCAGATAGCCTAGTACTTACCTATGAACCTATAAACCTGTTAGTTGCTTGTGTACACATTTCTCCATTATTTTGGCTAGTGGGGAAAGAATGGCAATGGATCTATAGTTGGATATGTCTGAGGAGCTACCACCTTTATGGAGTGGGATGATGGGAGATATTCTTCAGAGGGAGGGGATAGCATTTCGGATAAGGTTCTGTTGATGAGGATAGATATGCAATATGCAATGGCATCTGCAGCTATTTGTAGGTACTCTGCAGGGTGGAGGTCAGCAGCGAGGGTGGTAGGTTTTAGTTTTTTTAAAAGTGTTTTGATAAAACTAGTGGATATTGGTTGGAAGCTAAATTCGGGGTTATTATTGGGTAAATTAGGCATGTGGTTTAAGTTAGAGGGGGTTAGTTGATTTGCTAGGGATTGGATTGTTTCAGTGAAAAAGTTATTAAAGGTGCTAGCTATGGTCTCTGGGGAACTATGGGTGTAGTTAGCCGGGGTTGATGTGGTGGAATGACCTGGATGAAGTACTTGATTTAAGCCTGCCCAGAACTTTTGAGGGTTGTTATGGTGTTTTTGTAGGAGATTTTGGTAGAAGCTTTTTTTATCCAGTAAAATAGATTTTTTTGTATCATTCCTGAGTTGACGATATTTTAGATGGTCATGTGGGGCTTTAATTGTTCTCCAGCTGGCCCAGGCTCTGTTTATTGTTTTGATTTTAGCTTTGATATCTATTGTGAGCCATGGTGCTGTATTTGATCTAGTTTTTATTGTATGTGCTGGAGCATGGGAATCAAGGATAGTTAGGAAGTTAGTATTAACGTGATCTGTGGCCTCCTCTAATGTTAGATTTTTTTAATTTTGACCAGTCAACTGCTTTTAATTCATTTTGGAATATAGCAGCATCAAAGTTGTTCCTGTTTCTGTTTTATATTTGGGCTGGTGAGGGTTTCCTGCCTTATGTTTTATGATATAGGTTAGACAATGGTCGCTGAGGTCATCAGGGAGAGTACCAGCTGTGTACAGTTGGGGTTGGTTATTAACTAGGATCGAGTCTAGGATACTTTTTGTTGGTTGGTTTGTTTATCCTAGTGGGAGAGGTTATGGTCTGTTTAAACCCAGATAAGTTTATATGGGTGGAGGGTTGGAGGAACAGGGGTGCCAGTCGGTGTTAAAGTCACCAAGAACTATGGTTTCTTGTAGATAGGTAGTGGATAACCAGTAAAGGATATCTTCTAGGGTATTTGGGTTGTTGCTTGGTGGAATGTATGCACAGACGATGTTCAAGTGCTTGTTTTTTTTAATCTGTAGCTTGGTTATGAGGAGTTCTGCGTCATTGAATTGGGGAGGTTGAATGGTGTCTCTATTAATGGTTAGAGTATTTTTGTAAAGGACTGCTATCCCACCTCCTTTCACTGTAGCATGGTCTAACTGGTAAATATTGTATCCTGGAGGTAGTATCTCATTGTCAGTAGTACTGGGTTTTAGCCAGGTTTCCATAAGACACATAATGTCTGGGGAGTGGGTTGCTAGGAGGGCATGTAGGTTGGGAATCTTATTGTTAATACTTCTAATATTTAGGTGAAATGCTAGGAGGGAACTAGTGGGAGTATATATGGGTAGTTTGACTGCGAGGGTTGTGGTAGGGGAGTGGAGGTTATTGGGTGTGGGTCGACCAGGGTTGAGATGAATGTTTCCATGTGTTATAAAGTTATAGTGTCAAGATATTCTGAGCTTTAGGTAATATACAACCCTAGAGGCCAAACAGTTCCATGTCACACAATGTTCAAATAATATACAACCCTAGTAATAAACAGCTCCATGTCACCCCATGCTCAGATAATATACATCCCTAGTGGGCAAGCAGTTCCATGTCATACCATGCTCAGATAATGTACAACCTTAGTGGGCAAACAGCTCCATGTCATACCATGCTCCAATAATATAAACCCTTAGACGTAAACAGCTCCATGTCACACCATGCTCAGATAATATACAACCCTAGTGGGCAAGCAGACCCATGTCATTCCATGCTCAAATAATGTACAACCTTAGTGGGCAAACAGCTACATGTCATACCATGCTCCAATAATATAAACCCTAAGGAGTAAACAGCTCCATGTCTTGCCATGCTCAAATAATATAAAACCCTAGTGGGCAACCAGCTCCATGTCACACAATGCTCAGATAATATACAAGCCTAGTGAGCAAACAGCTCCATGTTACTCCATGCTCACACAATATACAACCCTAGTTGGCAAACGGCTCCATGTTACACAATGCTCAGATAATATACAACCCTAGTGGGAAAACAGCTGTCATACCATGCTCAGATAACAGCTCCATGTCACCCCATGCTCAGATAATATTAGATAATATACAACCCTAGTGGGCAAACAGCTTCATGTCACATCATGCTCAGATAATATACAACCCTAGTAGGCAAACATCTCCATGTAATGCCATGCTCAGCTCATATACAACCCTATTGGGCAAATAGCTCCATGTCACACTATACTCAGATAATATACATCCCTAGTGGGCAAACTGCTCCATGTCACACCATGTGCAGATGATATACAACCTTGTGGACAGACAGCTACATGTCATACCATGTTCAGATAACATACAACCCCAGAGAGACATCCTCTAGTGCTCATCTACATTTCTGCAGTTTATCACATTATTAACTCCCCTGAGATCCATTCTGTAGATAGTCCCTTTTAACACCCATGGCTTCTACTTTTGTGAGCTGCTTTATCACAGCCGGCTAATCAACTAAGTAGACAGCTTTCCTTTTACTGAGTCTACCTTAGTAAATTGTCCTATTGTACGGGAACATGCCTTTATAAATGGTACGTAGTCTTCCTGTCTCTGTTCCTTCAGTACAGTCTTGGCAACAACTGGCTTTCCAACAGTATATATCTATATTTCTGTTAGGATTATACACTTCAGTGTATATATCTGTCTTTGTTGTTGCCCAGACTTCTAAAAGGTTCAATACCCCTTAGGAGGTTTTGCTAACTTAGAAAATGTAGCCACTAATCTTCTTCTTCCTGTCCACTATTAGCAGTTATACCTGATGATGTAGTAAGCTGCCTCCTCACATCTATTAGTAGATATATCTGATAATGTAGTACGCTACCTCTCCCCATTTGTTACCAAATATATCTGATAATGTACTAAGTTGCCCACCTTCATCTATTAGCAGATATATCTAATAATGTGGTACCGCCCCTCCCCATCTATTAGAAGATATATCTGATAATGTGGTATAGTGCCTCCCCCCATCAATTAGCAGATATATCTATAATGTGGTACACTGCCTCCCCCCACCTATTACTAGATGTAGCTGATAATGTGGTACTCTTCTTCCCCCCATCTATTATCAGATATATCTGATAATGTAATACTGCCTCCCACAATCTATTGCTAGATATATCTGATAATGTGGTATGGGGCCTCCCCCAATCAATTAGTAGATATATCTGATAATGTAGTACTGTCTACCACATCTATTAGTAGATATATCTGATAATGTAGTGCTATTTTTTTTTTTGAAAATTTACTTTCAAAATTCATACTTACTCATTTACATAGAGCATAAATGCATGCAAATGTCTATCTCAGTCAGTATATCCAAATAGGACATACTGACATCATCGTACAAGCAACCCTCAATTACTTTATTTATTCATTGGTCAACAAATACAAGCAATTATTTTTCTGCCAAACTGTTAATTTAATTAGGAATTAGAAAACTATTTGCATGAATATACTCAGTGAGTCAAACTGCTATATTAGTTTAGAAGAAAATGGAATGCTTGCAGATGTTTACCAGTCTGTAGCCCCTCCCTTCTTAACACCTTTTATACAAAAAATAAAGTAACTCTACCTTCGGACCATTCTTTGCAACAATAACTGGTTTTCAAGAGTCCCTTATTGTCATCATATACACAAAGCCAACATCCCCCTCAACAAAATGTGGTAGCAGTGGCCCGTGTCATGGCTAAAAAGGGTCCCAGAACTAGTCTAGCCACCCAGTTAACAAATTCAAAATAATCAGCCAAGCAGCATCTCCTCACATATACACAGGCACACAAACACGTGCACGCGTGCACACACACACACACACACACACACACACACACACACACACACACACACAAACACACGCAGACACAGTGCTCTGTTCCAACAAGGAAAATATTTCCAAAAAAAAAGATAACCCTTATCCCGAAGCCAAACAGGTTTTTCTTCTGCAGTTCTTCACTTCTTATAGGTTCATAGGTAAGTAATAATAAGTTGCCCTTGAGGGCCATTTAAAGCCTAGCTAATTTCTCTTTTTATGCTTGAATTAACCTATCCCATGTAGTGAGAGACTGGCCGATAGTTTTATATCACCCCTAAAGAGAATAACTGTGATCATTATACAGATAATTTAAGGAGACACATGGAGGCAGTACCTGTCAGAGTCAAATCTATGACTACTGGCAAAAATAAACCAACCTGGTGGACCCCTAACATAAATAGGTTATTCAACAAAAGGAAAAAAAAGTTATCTCCAAAGCTAAGAAGGAACAGAAAAAACAATGCTAAAAGACACTTATCAGTCAAAACAAACCAATTAGATAGCTTGTCAAATCTGCCAAAGTGAACTACAGGCAAAGATAGCCTCCCAGGTGAAAGATAACTATAAGGCTTTTTTAAATTATGTTCATAATCTCGGGGGAAATCCTAATCAGTGTGCTTGGTTGATCATGAATAGCAACACTTACACCCATCTTGAAACTATAGCAAACCTGTTGGCCGAGAAGTTAATTTCAAACTTTACCTCCCCATCATCTCCTACTACATCCAAAGAAATAGCCGGCAATCATCCCCCTACCAGTCATTATGAGGGAATAGGTCCTTAATGCATTTGCTAAAGCCAAAAACATAGCCTCCATGAGTCTCAGCAACATTCTAGGATGCTTCTTAAATACATTAAAACAGGATCTATCAGGGCAACAAGAAACCCTCTTTAACCATAGCCTACAGACTCGCTTTGTCCCAAAGGAATGGAGGATTGCAACAGTTGTCCCTCTGCACAAGGGGGCGCTCATCAGCTGACCCAGGGAACTACAGACCCGTAAGCTTGACTGATATTATCTGCAAGGCCATGAACAGAATTACTATGAACCTGATCAATAATGACATAGAAATCTACGAGCAGTGGACCAGACACTTTGTCAAAGGGATGTCTTGCCTGCTCAATCTGGTGGACTTCTTCGAGAAGGTCACCAGGGCCATAGATAAGGGTAAAATGGTGCAATCTACTCATCTTGACCTGGCTAAAGCTTTCAACACAATCCCTCACTAAGGGATCATAGTAAACTTACTGCATTGGGCATAGACCTCTGCATCAATAATCTTAAAATCTCCAGTAGTTTTCCAGCACAATAAAGGCGACCTCTAATGTAATAAATTAACTGTTTATTAGTCCAGTAAAAGGCACAAACCAAATGAAACAGCAAATGGACTAAGCGCTTTCATTTCCTAACACTTAAATAGACCCAACACCTTCAATCAGTTAAACAATTAAACAATCAAACAAAACAAAAAAAATAAACCTCTACATCATCAGGTGGATAGCAAACTGGCTCAAAGACAGGACATGTGCTGTCCAGATAGGTGAATCCACTTCCAATAAAAAACCTGTTACTAGCAGTGTCCCACGGGGCTCAATGTTGAGACCCCTCCTGTTTGGTATTTACTTCTCTGAAATGAAGGCCAATGTTGGGGCCTCTGACCCACCAAGTCTGCAGATGACTGTAAGTTACGAGCAATCATCAAATCCCCAAATGATGTTGACATCCTATAAACAGGCCTAAAAATGACAAAGACTAGTGCCTAAACCATGGTCTGAGACTGCTAAAAAATGCATAATCATATACTTCAGTAAATCATATATCCCTGCAAATTATAATATCGATAGCATACCTCTGAAAGTAGACCCAGTAGTGAGGGGGCCTAGGAACACAGATAGATGGTAACCTAAATGTTGACCAACAGGTAGCTATGGTAGTAAGAAAATCTTTCTGTGTGGCTCAACTTATAAGTAAAGGCATGGCATCAACGTCAAAGTCAAAGGAAGTCATAGTGCCATTGTACTTGGCCCTCATCAGGCTCATAATTGAATATAATTCGCCCTTCTGCATGTAGCTAACCAGGCATTTAGGCACTTTCACCAACTAGAGTGGTCCCAGAGGTTTCTCACTAAAAAAAGACAAAGCATAAGACACCTGTTTCATGTAGACCAACTAAAGGCCCTATTCCTTTATTCCGTCTTATATTGTTTATTGAGAGGTGACTTATGCCTGACCTACAAGGCATTCTCTGATCCAGCCCTGATGAAAATGTTACATATTGACAAGAACAATTTTAAGTGGGTTATGCATTCCATGGATCTGAACCTTATTTGTGACTCTTAACAGAACATGCTGGAGAGACAGATACGTATCCCAAAGGCTATCTTGTCTATGGAATAAACTTCTCATCTTCATAAAGAAAAAAGCTGTTCTCACTCTCTTCAAAAATAATTTGTCTAAATAGATAGGAAACGGTAAATTAACTCCTGACGTACTATCCATGTCCCTTATGGACAGAGGCAGTCTGTAAAATGACTTAGGACTCCAACACCCAACAATCCACTACTCCAGTGCTACCCCATCCCATATCTGGGGAATTAAGATATAATACTTTTATATCCTGGGTATTATTGCCTAGGCTTGTAAATGATCTTGCACCATTAGCCTAGTAATCACCTGTGAATCTATGAACCTATTTAGCAGTTGCCTCTACTCATTGGTAATACAGAGGGAGTCCTGGGGTATAATATAGCAATAACCCATGCCTGGGTGTGGGTAATGCTAAATTTACCCACGGTTGGTGTGGTTCGGTCCCGAGGGCAAAGCCAGAAGTGGGTTATTGCTATTATACCATGACATTATTTAAGAAAAGAAACTATTACTTTTCTTAAATAATGGCATAGTATAATGCCTGTTTACTGCCCTTCCGCAGATGTCTGGCATCCGCGGCAGTTCTGATGTACTGAGCGCCTGCGCAGTACATCAGAGCTGTAAAAGCACGGAGAAAGCAAGATCTCCGTTGCTTTTTAGTATTCGCTATGTTAAATGAGTTTAACATAGCAAGACAGTTTTAAAATAAGCAACGGACATCTCCGCTGCTTATTTTAACTGTCTCGCCATGTTAAACTCATTTAACATAGCGAACACTAAAAAGCAACGGAGATCTTGCTTTCTCCGTTGCTTTTTAAACACTGTCTCGCTATGTTAAATGGGTTTAACATGGCGAGACTCTAAAATAAGCAACGGAGATCTCCGTTGCTTATTTTAAAGCTGTCTCGCTATGTTAAACCCATTTAACATAGCGAGACAGTGTTTTAAAAAAACGAGTTATACTAATGGAAAAAAGTCCGGGCGACCGGACCTTTTTCCATTAGTATAACTCGATTTACAACGGGCACGCTGGCCAATCAGCATGCACGTTTTGGGGGGATCATGGTATAATTTCTGTTTTCTTTCCATAGACCTAAGTTGCATTTGAATACGGGCAGGGATAAACTTTATTTTATGTGGATGGGGAGTCTGATCCAGAGGATCAGTATCCCGTGCAAGACAACATACCTCTTCCTCCAATCTGTTCTGATGATATTGCAGAAGAGGTTTATATCCCTGGACCAAGTATTGCTGATGCCATGTGACTTGCTGATGTGCAGTAAATCCATCAGTAATGGGCTGCTGGATGCCTGGTATGCCAGACACAGGTCATCTCTTAGCATTGTTACCAAATATATCTGATAATGGGATATAGGATACCAAGTATAGTTACAGGGCTTTGAGTTGGTCCATGTAAGACATATTGTTTCATGTATCCTTTTAGTAAGTTATATCTGTGGGCATTCCAGTTGCTGCATGTGTCTGAACAGATAACAAGCCTAAGGGTCATTATATTCAATGATTGGCCTAATGAAGGCTGTGTAAATGGGGCTAATGACATCTCTAGATCTAGACACAATCCCTTTGTTTATAAGCTATAAAATATACAAGGACTTTCTTACAACAATGGGCACATGTTGGTCAAACGTTAGATAGCTGTCCAAATAAGTTCCCACCTCCCAAACAACAGAGTCAGCTCTCATGGGTGTATTGTTAATGTGGTAGTTCCTTGAGATAGACAACTTCTCAAGGCCTGTACCTGGATTGCACCCAAATCCAGTAACCTGAATGGAGGTGTATGTGCATTAGCTTTGAAGTCTACACGCTTGTTATCTCCTTTTCTTTTTTCTCCTATTGATGATCTTAGGCCTTCACTTACTTTTTCCCTCTATTGGCCCCCTATTGGCTGGAGGGACTGGAGTGATATTTATTCATTAGCTTTCTACACGAAAGACTGTGTGGGGCTGACACATCTGCCTATTTGCATCAGCTCTGATTTTATTTGATTTTACCTGATTTTACTTTTTTTTTGTTTCCTGTACTTATTACAGTGTTAATTCCAAATGTCAGCAATATATTTGTTAATGAATGAGGTCTGAATTCCAAGGCCAGATGTAATCCTGTTACACGTTTGATTGTTAAAACATTTTAAAGATTATGATACTTGTCATAATTTACACAATAAAGACAAAGTGGGTGTAGTTATTTTAATAAAAAAAAACTTAGAATGGGCTGTATTATAGGTTCATAGGTTCATAGGTAGGTACTAGGCTATTGGCCCTAGGGCCTATACAAGACTAGCCAAAAATGTACCCTGGCTTTCGCCATCCAAGAAAATTATTTTCCTGTGCCCCTGTCAAGCAGAACCACAGAAGTGATCCCTGGGGTGAATTTCCTATTACCCATCCAATCATCAAGATTTTTCTTGAAGAGTGCCAATGAGGAGCTCTGTTTGACATAAATAGGTAGTCTGTTCCAGAGTATGGGAAGTCTCTGGGACAGGAATCTATCCCTCACGCATGTTCTATTTATTGTGGTGACAAGGTTTAGGTCCCTAGAGAGTGTAGCTCGGAGGGATTGGGATTTCTTTAAGTGGAGCATGTCCAACAGCTCTGGGTTTGACATAACTTTGTATGTTAGGCAGAGATCACCTCTGAGTAGGCGATATGCGACGGAGTAAAGCTGGAGTTTTTTGAGACGGTCTGCGTAAGGCATCTGTTTGAGGCCAGTAATCCTCTTTGTGAGGTATTTTTGTGGCCTTTCCAGTTGTTGTAGATGTCCCCAAAAGGGGCGTTGTACTCTATAATGGGTCTAATGAGTGATAAGTAGAGGGGAACAATGACCTCTTTTTTTCTGGATGAGAAACCTTTTGTGATGAGGTGTGCCATGTAGAAGGATTTCCTGACCACTTTGGCGATGTGATTATCAAAGGAGAGACTACTGTCCACCTGTGTCCCAAGGTCTCTTATTACACTTTCGGTGTTAAAGCAACAAAAGTTAGTCAAAGGAAGAGGGATATTGTTAACTGTGGACAAATAAACAGGGGTTTCTAACAATACCCAAGACAGATTGCCCCTCCTTCTTAAGCGAATTTTTAGCATGATAGAAAGCAAGAAAAACCTCAACTCTAAAATTTTAATAAGGTGTGACTTTAAAGTTATGCTGAACTCCATAAAGGATCATACTTCTCCCGAAGCAGAGTAGCATATAAAATCCCATTCTACCCTTAACTTCCTCACAGATCACCTTTTCAAAGTAGAAATATGGTGCATATTACACCCAGAGGAGGAAGCCTATTCCTTCATTAACCCCAGACATTACAGGCAAGTAGGTTACACTACTGGTTAATCAGTAGAGACCTAGTGGAAAGCACAGAATGCTTGGAACTGATATCTTCCTCATTCCCAGACCACACAGCGCCTTTATTTTTTCTCTAAATTTCAATGAAAAACTCTGTAAGATTTGGAATATGGGCCCCTTATACTCCAGGATGAACCCTTAATTGGCTATATAAAAACAAGTATTGACACTTACTTAACTAGTAACCCCCTTACGCTCCTTCCCTATTTCAAGACAGTGGGAATTGCTCAAATTTGAGCTTAAGACCATCTGCATAACTGCTAAAGCCCAGTTACTCACCAGCAATGATAAGGAGAAAGAAATCTTAAAGTCTTAAATGCAACAAGCCTTTAAGCAATGTGAAAAAGAAGTTTGAGGATGTTCAGAAGGTAAAAGAATGCAAAGCCCTACATACAAGCCTTAACTTAACTATGCAAGAATCAGCACAACTCCTTCTGCAGAGACTTAAAACAAGAGCTTGAACAATGGGCATTCATTCACCAAGAATACTGGTTAATATGACCAAACTGAAGAGGATGCAAATCCATATATCAACATTAGAAGACTCATCTCATCACTGAAAAAAACACTACTAAGTTGCACATTGTAGATTTTTTTCTCCTCCTTATATAAAGATGAGCAAGAGAAGACAGAATGCAGTAAAGACAACATTAGCAGATGACTTTCTGATGCTGGCCCCCCCACTCATAACAACAGAGTGTGCACAGTGATTAAGTATCCTCCTTTATACAACTGAAGAACAAGCAGCTATTCAACAACACCCTCTGGAAAGGTGGCAGGACCAGATGGACTTCCTGGAGAGTTTTACAAACTTCTGGAAACTCAGATAACCTCATCTTTGCGATCCTTATTCCAGTTTTATCATATAGAAAGCAAACTCACTCCATTCTCTACAGTATCTCCGAAACCCAACAAAGATGTTACACAAGAGAAAACTCTAGGCCCATATCATTATTAAATGTTGACATTAAGATCTGTGCCTGAATACTAGCTAACAGGTTGACTCTCATTATTCCAATCTCATCCAGTCAACTCCAGCAGGCTTCATCAAAGGTAGGCCAAGCTGTAATAATGTTATGGCACTCACTCTATACATGCAAGGTCTACAATCAGCCCTGGAGCAGGCAGTACCCTTTTTATTAGATTTTGAGAAGGCCTTTGACTACATTAAGTGGTCATACCTATGGGAAGTCTTAATCTTCCTTAATTTCCAATACAACTTTATCAGAGGAATATAAGCTCTATACAATGCCCTAAAGTTGCAATTCTAATAAATGGAACATCTTCTTAAATCTTTCCTCTGGGGAGGGGTACATGCCAAGACTGCCTCCTGTTCCCCTATTTATTCCTCTTAGTTTTAGAGCTGGCCAATAAACTCCTCAAAACACAAATGATAAAGGGGGGAAATATTTGGGGTACAAACAAATGCTCACTTTTTTGCAGATGACTGCATAATCCTCACTCAGAATCCAAGTAGAGATAGGTCAGCCTTCATCAAAATTCTTGACCAACTCTATAAACATTCAGGACTCAAACTTAATTTTCTAAAATCAGAAACTTACGCAGTAAATCCAGCTGCTCAAAAATACTAAGACAGTAAGGAGTAGTTCCCCTTTAGAGTGTGTTAAAATCTTCAAAATAACTTAGGCATTCTGATTCATCCTAACCCAACACAAATGGCTAATTATAACCTTAAACCACTCTGATAAAAACTGTTCATCGGGATGCACTCCTGGTATTTGTTACATCTCCAACTGCTCAGAAGGTTTGCCTTGGTTAAAGTTTTACTTCCTCCCCACCTTTTCTACTTATATAGACACCTGGCGGGCCTACATAGAAATCCATGGGAAAATAGAATAAACTGGTATAGAATCAAACCACTGATGAAGGCAAAACTGCCAAAACTGGTTTGATTCTATACCTATTTTGCAATAAACTCAGGTATCACTCTTGGTGCTGGCCTCCTTTTTTGGATTTGGAGTTGGCTTTTTGGCCGGTTGCACCTGCCTTATGTGCGGAGTTCATTGGGCTTAAAATAGAATAAATGTCTTTCTTTAATTATTCATATGGAAGAATGGGAGAAGGTTCAAAGCATTGAATAAATAGATTCTCACCAAAATCCCTTGAGGTACGTATTCCAGACGGGTCTATATCAGGTCACCAAACGTTGAAAAGAGTGAATGCTCTTACATCGAACCCTGATAATTGAAAGCACAGAATGTCGAACGGCTGGAAGAGCGATTTTTTCTCAGGGAAAAAAATCGCTGTACCATTGCCAGTACTTTGCCATTTCCTCCACTGTGGTGCAATTTCAGAGTTGGTATATTTAAGTAGGAGGGTTGTGGGGGGCACAGCCCTTCACATCAGGGGGTGTGGTGGGCAAAGCCCCCCATTTATTTTGCCTGTGGATCTATTCCAAATGTTCAACATTGTGTGGTTTCAGTTATTAGGAGTTGATGTAAGAGTGTTTGTTCTTTTCATTGTTCGAATATCTAATACCCATTCCAAACTGGTGTCTTGTTAGCAACCGCTTCACCTCCCTACATTTGTTTAAACTGAAATGGGACTTTGAACCAGGATGGGCTACAACAGAGTCAAAAATCTTAAGAGGAGAAACACCTTGGGCACTAGTTTGGTACACTCAAGATTTCCCCAAATCATTGCAACAGTGGCATTTATTTCATGAAACACAGATAGCTCTAAAATGACTTTCATGCCATATACCACTGTATCCTTACGGGGTTCAGCCATCCCACTCTAGGGTTGTCCATACATACGAGTAGGGAAACACCCACTAGAGGCAGATTGCCAGAAGAGGAGAATTAACTGGCTAAAATATTTAACCCAAATGGTCAGTCTGCAAAGAGTCTTTGCATCCTTTCAGTTTTTACAACAATGGGCATTCCTGCTGCAAGATCACTGGAAATGTCTGTGTATTATGTGTGCAGTGATGTGCTCCCTCCTACAAGATAAACTTGACCTACACCTCTTCCCTACACTATCCAAGCAGACCAAAACCCTGCAGGCAACTCAAAGACAGGAAACCCTGAAACTAAAACACCTGTTAGATCTTATGCTCGCTAATGATGTCTCCCGTGCCAAAGCATTACTGCAAGAAAATGCAAGCAGGCTAAACCCACACTGCACGGAATAAATCATCACTTGTTTATGAAGCACTTTGCTTCAAACCAATACTTTCCCCTACCTGTTTTAGAAAGGCTTACTATTCCATATAGGAAGCTACTGGCTTGGCCCTATAACACCCTCTATCTCAGCTAGTGCTCTGTACTAGTTGTCAGAGAGGGCCAATGGACATAATGCACAAAATCTGATCATGCACAAGAGTTTATCAGCTATGAGAGCATGTCAGTGCTTGGACAGGAAATTTTTTCCCTTTGCACCCTCCATTTATTTTCACCAGGCAGACAGCTCATTAAACCTCTTAGATCCAATATATAGAGTCTGTTTCTTTCAGCTGGTTGCAGTAGTGAGGGCATACATGACTAGTTAATGGAATGCTCCCCATAAACTGTAATGAACAAATTACAGCAGTGGCTTTGTAAGGCTGGATCTAGACTTATTAATAATACCCCATGCTTGCCCAATAAACATTATATGTAATTCTGACTTAAGGAATGGCAGAAAAATTATATGGAGACCTGCATGACAAAATAAATACTAAATTATGTATTTTACTGAGCATGATCACTGAACAGGGATAGTATACATTATGATCTTTCCTTAAACCACTAACTTTTCTTAAAACAATGTATATTTATTATAAAACTAAAAAGAACTTCAAAATACAACCATGTAAAAAGCCTGCTATACCTACAACTATGTAGACAATGTTTCAGGAGAAATGTAAAATATTTTTACCATTTTTTATAAGATGGCTATAGTTGTGATAACAGTCTTCTAACATTCATTTAGTCCAACTAAAGCTGCATGTCAGCATATGAGATTAATCTTTATTGATTAATTGTACTATCATTCTTGGAAAGACCTATTTTTTGTTTCTTTTTCATTATTCACAAGACTATAATAGAATATTACTGCACTATCTTTTAAATTGTATCAGCATCTTCCAATAAAGGCTAAAGGTTTGGTTAAAAACTTGCGCTAAACAGGTTGTCATCTAAACTTCTTTGGCAACCCCTATGGTTCCAGATACATAAACATCTGTTTGAAATTTGAGAATGTAACTTGATTCTATCAAAAAGTTTAGGCTCTACCCATTGGAAGTTACAGTGCAAATTTTCAGATCTCCATTGGAGAGTATGAGTTAAATATTGATCTTATTCACTTAAAACGTTAACAGAACAGTTTTTCCATCTATATATTTTCTGAAAAAATAAGAAGTATGACATTTTGGCAATATTGACTGACTGTAATCCTCTGTGATGTACTAGGATATCCAAACGTTTATGAGGAACAAAGCAAATATATGACACAACCTCAGGGGTGGTTGAGATGCTTAAACACCAAGCAGAAACAAAGCTGTTCTACCTTCTGTCTTTGTTTATACTGATACACGCTGTCTGCTATTAGCCCCTAGTATGAGACCCAATCAAAACCGTACTTGGGTGTGTAGCAATTGTTAAGCCCTCCACCCCATCTCAAGTGATGTTACATATTTGGTGTCATGTCAGAGAAGGTGGTAAGTTGTTTATATTTTCCTCAATATTTAAGTGCAATCTTAGTGTCCCATGCACTATATTACTTTTAAAATCAGCATATACGACAAAACCCACTGCAAGGGTTGCACTTTATATAAACCAGATATTTCAGAAAAACTTGGAAGAGCTGCACTACACTCGACAAACATTGGAGACAGTCAGGAAATATATGCAAAATGTCAACCGTGTAGTGATTCCTTGTTTTCATTTTCAGTGAGTGATGTCCTATGTGCTGTTATAATCTCTCATGAATATTACCAGGCACTTCATCAATTCAAAAATTAGTAAGGAAGAGGGGGAATTCCTGCCTGTGCTCACTGTATCAGGATACACTGTAAAATATAGATGGATTATAAGCTGCAGGGTCCTTATTTTATGGCTGTGGAAAAGAACATGGTACAATATTTGTAGTCCTCCACAAAACTTCTCAACTATAGCAAGGTGCAATGACCCAAAACCAAAACGCAAAAGCAAAAATCTCCAGCACACAACAAGGTCATAATAAATTCAACCAAATCCTTTTATTTGATATAAATACATCTCATCTATAAGAGGACAACAAATAGACTGGTTTCAGCAACAACTGCCTTCTTCAGTGTTATAAATTCACATCCTTTAAATGCTTATTTAAACAATATTTATGCAATTCGCACTGGCTTAACAGATAAACTTAATATCTAGTCTGTATTTCAGAACTGTCAGACTGTATGTCCGAACCAATAACAAACTGAAACCACGATAAAATAAAACACACACAAAAAAATGAAGACTCTCAGAAAGTAAAGTGCAAAAAACAATTTACTATTTGGGCTGTATGTCAGAACTGTCAGACTGTATGTGAGAACTAATCACAAACTGAAACCACGATAAAATAAAACACACACAAAAAACAAAGACTGTCAGAAAGTAAAGTGCAAAAAACAACTTTACTGGTGTCTCCTGGTACCTCTGCTAAAAAGCCTTCAAGGGATAGTTTGTTACACCAAAAGCACATTATTTATATTGAATCACATGATGTTAATTAATTAAATGAATTACACATCCCATTTCATTTAAAGTGACTTTGAACCATTTAAAAAAATGCTTGTTACCCCATTCCTCAGCCTTGCATTCATTATGCATTCTTATTAATTAATATTTATACATTTATTATAAAAAAACTTCTAAATCCGATTTATAACTTAATCAATTTCATTCCTACCATTTGCAAACAACAATTCTTACTAAATTTATATTTAAATACTTTTTCAAATGCATATTCAAATTGGATAAACTTTTATGAAAACACAAATTAATACCTCAGTAACTTACCATCTCCAGCACCAATATTACATATTAATATTCACCTCCAGGTTGAGACCTGAAGGAAATAGAGTATTAAAGTTAATAACAAACCTGGTTTCCAAGGCTAACAACTTTTTATAAGGAGCTTCCCCATGTTGATGTGAAGGCTTAGCCAATGCACTGAAGAACAAAGATGCATCTGAACCTGCATGATTTGAGCAAAAATGATATGCCACTGGACTATCTAATCTCCTATGCCTGATGTCCCCCATATGTTCTAGGATGCGTTTTATAACTTGTGATATTATAACATTTTTTTAGGTGAACAATCACATCCTAAAATATAAACTACTCCACTTGATTGGCAAGAAAAGCTCTGTGTGGCCCTATAAATTCTCTCATTAATGCTACAACCATGCAAGTTCTTTACTTTTGAACATACCTTGTACCTATGACAAGGATGACATCCCACCTGAGCATCTGTCTTATCAATTTTCCTATTCAATAACTGTTTCAAATTCATACACCTCTTATACGAAAAAGTTATGTGCTCTGAAAATATGCCTTTTGTTGATTCATCTTGCATCACAATGAGCCAAAATTTTCCAACTAACTTTACTAAATAATGTGAAAAAGGGGAAAACCTACTAACAAAATACATTTTTCTTGTACCTTCACCTGAGGATTGCTCTTTCATACCTCCTTCTTACTCCTTCACCTCCTCTCTGTCGGATTCCCAAAACCCTATTTTTTGTCCTTACTAACAAATCATGGGAATAACCTCTACTAGATAATCTATTCCTCACTTTCAAAAAATCTTGAGATATCCTTCTCTTATATGACGTATTCCCAAAAATACGTTTATATTCCCCATAAGGCAATGAATCCAGCAAATGGGGGGATGCATACTTGAAGCTAATAAAAAGTTATTGCCTGCAGTTTCTTTATGATGAGGTCTGAATTGTACCAAAATTATCCTGACCCACATACAATTCTAAATCCAAAAAGTGCATCACATCTCTACTGGTTTTGTATGTAAAAGATATCCCAAAATCATTTATTTCCAGTTCAGCCATGTATGTTCCAAATTGTTCCATTTCCCCCGACACACATAAATCAAGTCATCTATATATCTTCTATAAACAATGACCCTATTATTAAAGATCCAAACACAAGCAGGTGCCCGTAGAACCAATGCACGGCCAAAAGGAACTTGAAAAAATGAAAAAGCCAGCAAATGTTGGCAAGTGCCACATCCAAAAATAATTTATTACCATAGGGAAAAGAATTCCCCTATGTGTGTAAAGTTGTAACAAACAATTTACAAAACCCTCAGACCGGTTTCGGCTCCTGAGAGCCTTCTTCAATGATACAAAAAAGACGGTCTTTTTTGTATCATTGAAGAAGGCTCTCAGGAGCCGAAACCGGTCTGAAGGTTTTGTAAATTGTTTGTTACAACTTTACACACATAGGGGAATTCTTTTCCCTATGGTAATAAATTATTTTTGGATGTGGCACTTGCCAACATTTGCTGGCTTTTTCGTTTTTTCCTATTATTAAAGAACCATTTATTATACATGAACTTCAGCTAAAAAAAATAATGAAAATAATTGCATAAGAAGGAGCAAATGAGGTACCCATAGTGGTGCCTCCCTTCTGCAAAACCAGCTCCTCACTGAACTCAAAAAAATTGTATATCAGGCAGAACTCAAGCAACTGCAAAATATAACTTATTCTGGGTCCTTCCCCCAACATTTTTTTCTACAGCTTCCAAACCCACCACATGACTGATACTGGTATATAGAGCTTTTACGTCTACACAAGCCCAGTAAAAATCAGCCTCTCATTGCATTCCCCAACCAATTTGCAATATTCTTGGCTATTTTTGATATGTGAAGTCACTTTATATGAAATGGGATGTGTAATTCATTTAATTAATTAACATCATGTGATTCAATACAAATAATGTGCTTTTGGTGTAACAAACTATGCCTTGAAGGCTTTTTAGCTGAGGTACCAGGAGATACCAGTAAAGTTGTTTTTTGCTCTTTACTTTCTGAGAGTCTTCATTTTTTTTTGTATGCTTTATTGTATGTCAGAACCATTCTTATCTCCCTTTTGTGTACCTGAGATTCCGCCAACTCATTTTCTGTACTTTCTCCAAACAAGTACAGTTTTCCTTGTTCATTTCTAACAGTGTTGATATACTCTTTCATTTTTCCTATTTTTTTCTTATTATATCCTCTTTGTTTGAAGAGTTCACCCATATATTTCAAGGTGTTCTCAAAGTTATCCTCAAGTGTATGGAGTCTAGAAGTTCTTTGGAATTGCCCTTTAAGTATATTCCTATGTATATTCCTATGGATATGTCCAGGATGCATGCTGGACCTGGGAAGAATGTTATTTCTCCAGCAAGTCTTCCTGTATAAGCTGGTATCAATTCTCCCTTTCTCATCTTGATGTAGCTGAATATCAAGAAAATCTATAACTGCATAATTCTGCTGTCTAGTAAGCTTCACAAAATCAGTAGTTTGTTCCAAATATTCATAAAATTCTTGCAATCGAGCTAACTTTCCTTCCCATAGAAAAAACATATCATCAACAAATTGTCGATATAATATCAGATTAGAATGGGAAGGATTATTGTGAAAAATGTGTGAGTCTTCCCAATGTGCCAACATCAGATTAGCATAGGTGTTGCTACTTCACATTGCTGTAAAAGCACATCCTCTTCAAACATGAAAATGCTGTAATTCAATACAAGTTCAATAAGGGAACTGATTAGGTTTACTTTCGTCTCATCATATCATAATTAGCTCTGAGATGTTCTGTAGGTCATCTAATGCTTTTTTCTCCTCAATACTAAGGTTGTAAAAAGACTGTAATTTCCTTTGTAAATCCTTAATAATTTCTTATTCACACGCGTTGATAAAAGTCTCCATAGTATGATTGTTTTGGGGGATATAAGTGCTCGGCTTTTTAAAAATATGAGACTCATTAACATCATTGTTCCTATAAATAGTTTTAATGTAGCCTTCCTGTCAAACATCTTCAAACTTAAAATAATATTACTCAAAGAGCATGTAGCTGCTGGAATAAAATTAAGTCCTCAGTTCAACACACTCAGATGTGAATCATTCAGTTCAAAGTCTGCTTAATTAACCACCAAATTAACTTTCATATTATATTTTAAGGTCTCCCTTGTCTCTCTCCCAATATTTTCCTTCTTTTTCTTCCCTGCTGGCTGATCTTATATCCCACTTGCTCCGTACCTCCTTCATTTGTAAGGGTAATGCTGGAAAAAATGATGGAAATACTAGGTTTGTTTTTGGTCTAGCTCCCAGCAAATGTGCCTCTGGAGCATTTATAATCTATAATTTTCATTATTAAATTATTCCCTGCAGTACAGCTCTTTTGAGTGTGCACCTTTAACTCCCAGTGGGTGTGACTTGAGCCTTTAAAAAAATGCAGTTATCACCTTACATTTCTAACAATTACTCATCGACAGAGGTCAACTATTGATACAATTGTCTTTGCCATCATGTATACTTCAAGATAAAATATTCTAAAACCTTGTATGTAGCATGGTTTTGGAATTATTATTGCAAATAAGAACAACCAGTATTTGATGCCTAGAGGCACAGTAGAAGGTAACTGCAGAAATGCCTGGAGGCACACTCAGCGGTAAAACAGGTCTATAGTTAACAGCTATTTGTGAACCTTTACCGGTTTAAGGCACCCACTCTTTTTTCTTCTATGTAAACCTCTAACTTTCCAGTTTCTCCAGTCACTTCCTTATTCTGCTTTAATTTTCATTCTCCTCTTGTAGAATCTCATTTTCTTTGTAAACTATCAGTATATACTTCCTTAAGCTACCCCCCTATTAGCTACCTGTCATTTAACTGCCTTTATTATTTGACTAATCATTGTAACTACTTCATATTAGGAAAATTCTCCTGTGCTTCCTTACCACTTCCCCATACTTTTCATATAATTTGTCATTCATTAATGATTTAAGGGAGACAGTGATTCTTCTTTTAGAAAATATAGCAAAATATAATGCTCTTCACATCGTTTAGTATCTACTTTTAAATGTTTTTAAAGAAACTAAAGCTAACATAATATTTATGATGATTTTTTTTTTTAATCTAATTCTGAAGAAGTCCTGTTTAGCAGGACGAAACTGCTTAATCCATAACATTGTGTTAAATAAAGGGAAAAGTCCGAGTTTCTGAGTGGTTTTTACTTTTAATAGTTTATTCATTTTATTGTTCGTATTATTTTGTGGTTTATTTTTTATAACTACATGCAAAATGCTCAGCTTGTTTTCACATCTTATATAATTATTATGGAGCTTTTCTTTCTGGGCCTCCACTTAAAATGGGCCTGGCCTGGCAGACATATCAGGAATCAAAAATAGCACAATAAATGAATTATAGGGCTGTTGATTGATAGAATTAACTAAAGTGATTAACTTGTTTTAAAAAAAAATAAGCTTAATTTTTATTGTGAAATTGAAAAGATTAGCAATTAATCCTGAAAATGTAAGTTATTCAAATGTATTGAAATAAAGTACTAGAAACGTTCAGGTTTTAAATTATCTGTCTTTCAAGTTCTTTGGCTTTGTTCTGTATTCTGCATGGCGTAAACGTCTCATTTATTCGCTAGGTTTATTATTGTAAAGTACTTATAATTATTGTAAGTTATGGCAGTTATTATTATTAAAATATTACAAAAGATTAATTGTTAAATGGGTTAATTTTGATAAAAAATGTAATCATTCAACCACCCTAATAAATAATCTGTTCCCTTTTTCCAAACACAACTGAACAGCAGCAGATATGGCATCAAAGCATAGGAAGACAGAATTGTTTAAATATTATGAAAGTACGTTATGATGTTAGGTAATTTTGTATGATTTCAAAATACTAATCAGAACCCTAGCACAATGTCACTGAATAAAAGCCTGCCATTTCTTATATCCAGGCCAGAATGCAATTTTTTTTTACTACTCTACATTCAGATTTCACTCTCATTTTGCACAATCACCATCTTTTGCAAATGAGGTTAACAATATTCCAGTGTGAATCTGACGTACATGCTTTGAGGTGAGACTGCTGAGTATGTAAAAGTCATGACTTTGATTTAAACCTGGCAGATTCAGGTTAGCAATTTCAACAATTTTCAGCATGGTCTCTTCAAAATAATGCAGTAGTCATTTATTTTTCATATGCCACAAATTGTGACAGACTTTATTTTTCCGACGTAGAACAAAGTGCTTTTGTGCACTAAATGAGAACATAAATCTCTGATGCAAAATCATATTTTAAAAAAGTATAAATATGTTTGATACTTTGCTACATACAGGCCATAAAATGCTGATTAAAAGGGCATTAATAAAGTAAAAAATGTGAATTGAAACCATAGATGTTAAAGGCAACCGCATATCAATTATGCTTTTATTATTAGTTTCCACCAGTAAGATGTCTCACCTCTTTTTCAGTATCTCTGTCTTGAGTATGCAGTATGCATTAACTCACAAATAATGATACACATTCTGCTCTTCATTTTGAGAACTGATTGTCTTCACAAATGCTTCTCAAATACAGTAAGGTAAAACAACTGGAACTGAGTAAAGAATTGAAGTTAAAACAAACTAATATTGTTAAAAGAAAGATAAATTCCCTGAAAACATGTGGTCACAACCTTTATTTTATAGCTGGAAGCAGGACTTACAGAACCATCTGAATAGATCACAGACACTATTCCATTCCTTTCTCCAAGGCCAAGCATCGAAATGCAGTTGCTAGTTGAATGGTTTCTTGCCATTTCCCTTGTAAGCCTGGTATTCCTTATTGCACTAACTTGTGGTGGTGCAGTTGGACCAGTCATAAAGTCTGCCAAAAAGCATGTGTTGCTTTAACACACTGTATTGAGTCTTGGTCCCTAAATGTAGCATCACTCCTAGCCGCCAGGTACTTCAGGGACATCAGGCTGGGAGTGAGGTCATTAGAAAAGATTGAAGTACTACATCAGAGAGAAGTATTTCAGTGTAAGCTAATGAAAAATGTACCACATTAATTTTGTACATTATTGTAGCTACACAGCTACAACTATACCAGTTGTGTGTTTCCTGTGACTTACTGCACAAAGCTGGGGGTATACTGACAATATCAGTGTTTAATGTTAAATAGACTTTGGCTCAACATTGCTTTTTAGTGTTTAGGAATCACTCAGGTGCAGCGGTTAGTGTGGTCGCCTCACAGCAAGAGGTTCTCAGGTTCAGTTCTCAGCTGGAGCACCTTCTGTGTGGAGTCTGCATGTCCTCCCCACAGTCAAGTGATGTTTAAATACATACAGGTAGGTGCGTGCGTGAATGGGTGTGCCTTCTTTGAAGGTTGGGCATCGGGCTGGCACCTCGGCACCATAAAAATCCACTGCAATCATTAGCAGACCGGAGTTCCGCTGTGGTGACCCCTAACTGGGAAAAGCTGAAAGACATTAGTAGGAATCACTCTTAGCCATACAGATGTTTACTGCTAACAACATGCCTGGAGGCACTGTTTGCCTGTGGTCTCCACTGTGTTTTGGATTGTCAGTGACCATTTTTACTTCAGCTTAGCCACCAGTATCTCTTGCAGTTAAATGGACATTTTTGTGAATCCATCCTTTGTTTTATACCTATTTGCTTTATTCCCGATTTCTTTTCTCACATTTTCTGTTATTCTTCCTTTACATCTCATTTCTTACAGTATTTACATTCACTATAACAACATATAAAAAACTAGCATTGAAAATGTAAAACAACTGCTGTTTTTTTTTCAATAACCACCAGTGCTTTGTTCTTCTCATTATGTGACATTGCAGCATGTCTTCTCAACACACACGCTTGCACATGCGCACACACACACACACACACACACACACACACACACACACACACACACACACACACCTATGCACAAAGTCGATTTAGTTGATGATTGACCTTCAACATATTCTGCTCTGTAGCTAGTCATAGAATCTGTAAATAAATACCAGTCAATTCCAGTGTCCAATGAGTAGCTTCATGGTGGAGTTTGTTTGCTCACCACTACCCATTAATTACACTGTTCCCCCACTGTGTATCTTCAGTTAGAAAATCCTTAGTTTAGCATTTTTTCACTGAAAATTTTCATTAAGTGAAATGTGTCGACCAGTTGTTGCATCCCTAACAAAGCCACATCTGAAATGTATGACCTGCTATTCAGATACCATGTACGGTAATTTATTTTTGCAATACTTGTGCCAGTGGTATTTATGTTATAAAACCTTTTCATTATACATGGCAGTAAGCCTAATGCTATATTTGTCTCAAAGCCCTACAGGCAAGAACTCTGAAGACTGCATAGTTTGCGAACTGATAAAGAAAAGCAAGCATTATAAGATGAAAGTCAGCTCAAATGCTTTCTGTTCATTGTGCTGTGAATGCAGTTCAATTTGTTCAGAGCTTAAGGCATTTGTGGGCCTGTCAGGGCACATCTGTAGTGCAGTGTCATAACTCTAGGCAAATTAAGCTTGCACACTGACAAATGCACACAAGCTGATGCAATGTTATTCTGAAGTGCATGGTCCAGTTAAGATATCAATGCTTTTGGTTGCTCAGGGTCATTGATAAAGCTGAGGCTTCGTCTGAAGCTCATGGTCAGTTTTAGTTAACAGTAGCTGCATTTTTTAATAATCACTTCAGAAGATCATGCACCAATACATTCTTCATGTGGCTTATGATGCTCATTCTTCCTTTCTAGCCATCTAGTAATCAGGCAGACTGAGTGTGTCACGTGAAAATTTGGAAGCATTCTGATCTTTTGCAACTGAAAGGGATTACATTTTTTTACAATCATTTTATGTGAATGTTTTACAGGCTATCCATTCAGAAGGTTTAATAGTCCAGCATGCTTGTGCATAATCAGCTTTGTTTTTACCCCTTCTGTGTAGCAATTTAAAAGTCATATCATTCTGTGGAAAGCTGAAATCTTAGTATTACTCGCTCACCAGCACTGGTTGATATAGCTGAGCGTCTTCATGTTCGCCTTGGACATAAGCTTAGTAAGCTGCTCTGAACCTATGAACCAAAGAACTTTACACACAGAAAAAAAGAATAACACAATACAGATTTATTTTCATATTTAACAGTGAAATGAATACAGACGTGAAATGTACTTATAAGACTATAGGAGATTACTAGGCTATCTACCATAGTGGGCTGTTTTAAGCTTAGCAATGCTTCCCAAAAATATTACTCAGGTATGAGGGGTCAAGTATTTACAAGATACCTCTCTTTATCGGAGTCATAGGTGTCAGACCAGGGGTAAATATACAATGTCCCATCCACTGATCCAAGTTTAGCTTGAAAAGGTTCAGAGAAGAACTTTGCTTCATGTGAATGGGAAGCTTATTCCACAGAAGGGACATTTTGAGGCACATACCTGTCTCTCTAGCATGCTTTATTTATGTTGCAGATGTGGTTCATGTTCAGGGATTGGGGGTCTCTGATTCTACTTGTTTTGCAGATGTACATTTCCATTAAGGTAGGATCAGAGGATGCTTTGTAGGTCAAACACACATTGTCTCTCAGCAACCTGTAGGAAACAAAATAAAAGTATAAGGCTTCAGTAGTTTCCTAGGACTATGGATGGCCTGCCCTTGTGCAGAGGAATAAAAGTAGCAGTCCTCCATTCATTTGCCATGAAGCCTATTGGGAGACTACAGTTAAATAATGATTCCAGTGGACCTGATAGAGCATGCATCATGCTATTAAGGAGGCATCCTGAGATATTATCAGCTTCTATCAATGCAGTGCTTTTAGCCTTGGAGAATGCTTTGTGGACATGTTTCCTAGTGATAGACAGGAGAATGATGGGTGGGGGTATTTCTTGAGTAATGTTTGGAGGTTGAGAGTGAGGTTAAAATTAGAACTGAATGTTTCAGCCAGAAAATTTGCTATATCCCCCAGCTCAGTATAAGTGGCTCTGTTTACAATTAGTTCAGCACATTGCTGTGTATTGCCTTTCAGATTGCAGACATAAGTGAAGAATGCTTTATAATTGTCCTTAGCATAGGAGGTTACTTTTAAAAGAAATTTAGTTTTGGTAAACTTAATTAGTTCCCCGTGCTGTTTATTTAGTTTGAAGAAGAAGTTCCTACCTTGCTGGGCATTGGTCTTCCTATTTATGGATATAATTTTATTCCTTCTGTTGTGAAACCTATTAATGCTGGGGTTCCACTAGAAGGGCTTGATCTTTGAGTTTGTCCTATGCTTACATTGAGTAGGTACTGCTGCCTCTATGCATTTATGATTGTAAATGAGTGCACAGAGATAACAGTATTCCCTGAGTTTGGAGGGATCCCATTCTGCCAGGGTGCACTTAAAAGCAGGAAGCTTGACTTAGAATAATTCCTAAAAATGTAAAGGTTAGTTGGTGTCACAGGCTTTATTTTTATTTTGGAGACAGTTTTATGTTTGGACCTGACCAGTAAAGATGTTACACTCGGGGAGGACTAGCTGGTCCAGAGTGTTCATGTTGCCAAAGTCCAGGATTCTTTGGGCCTTCAAGTTTGGAGTCATATATGATTCCCAGTTTATAGTGGGTAGGTAAAATCACCCATGAGTGTGTTGTTGGATTGAATGGCGAGTGACTGCAGTTCATTTAAATAAGTGGTGTGGGTTTTCTGGGTCATCGAAGGAGAGTTATAGGACAGAAAAATGTGAAATGTGACTTTTCTTATGGTGAGTTCTACATGGAGACGCTCAAATAAGTTGCACTGCTTGACCAGCCTTGAGGTATGTTTGTTTTTGATGTAGATTGAGACACCTCCACCTTCAATCACTTTCTGTGAGATAGCTGATCTAAAAGTGTGGATAACATAACCCTGCTCTGCTGCTCTTCCTGTTTTTAAACCAAGTCTCAGTAACTACACAGACATTTGTATTCTCCAGGGTGAGGAGAGCTTGCAGGCAATGGATTTTTTTCTTTAGACTCCTGGCATTGAGCAGTATCATCTCTAAAGACCAGTAAACTACACTTTTTTGGTGCAGATTTAGTTGTCTGGTGAATATACAGTTTAAGTGATATTATATTCAGCTTTCTTTAATGTGCTATTTTACTGTTTGGTTAAAAAAACTGTTCAGCTGTGTTTGTACAGTGGTCTAGATGTTGCTGCATTGCTAAACTGTTTCTGGTACCTGATACAATAACAAAGCAAGGGTGGGGTAAGAGCGGCAACAGCCCTGGGTACAAAGTGTTGGAGGTGTGATCAGCTGATCCTGATCACTGTTTAATGTAATACCAGCTTTTAAAAAAATCAGAACTGTATTTGTGGTCAAAACTGAGAGCTGTAGTGCTCCGTGTGTTGTCCAAACTGTAGCAACAGCTTGCTACATTGTTACAAACAGTGTGCTACAGATTAAAAGTAAAAAAAATCATTTTTTTTTAATAAAACCTTAGCACTGTAGCATTCTCTACAGTTTAAAAAGATTAAAAAAAAAAAAAACTAAAAAAATGAGTGGTGTAATGCTCTGTACTGGCATGGTATAAACTGTAGCAACTGTTTGCTACATATGTAGCAAGCAGTTTGCTACAGTTTAAAAGGAATGTTTTTTTTTTTTTGTTTTTTTTTTTTAACTAAAATATGAATGCTGAAGTGCTCCTTGCAGGCAGGTATAAACTGTAACAAACAGTCTGCTACAGTTTAAAAGAAGACATTTTTTTTTTGTAAATAGGGCAGGGCACAGAAATGGGACCTGAATGGCGGGAGCTGGAGGGAAGGGGGTGTGTCATGCATCTGGCCATTTGGTTGGTTGGTGTGCCAGTGGAAGAAATGTCCATTTTTTCTTCGGGGGGTGAGGTTAGATTTAACTGTAATACTCTGATCACTTATGGCTTATTAAAGTGTTTACTTTTTTTTTTTTTTTTTTTTTTTTTTTTTTAGCTTCACTGTAGATGAGAGGGTCTTCTACAGAATGGTTGTGGCTGGAGTTAAATATGTTAGTACTGAGAGTAGGGGCAAATTCTTTGAGTAAATCCTGGGAGTAAAGGTAGATGATGTGAGATAGTTTGAAAGCAGTGCACATGGACTTTTACTATCAGCACTAACAGCCACTGTTCCAAAGTTGCTACCAACACCTTTGGCATAATTTTAGGTTAAGATTCAACAATAGGCCTGGCTATGAGCAGTAAGACTGTGACCAAATGGGTCTTTAAGTACAATTGCAGAAACCAGCTATTCCGATACACATTAGCTGCAATGAAGAAATATCTCATCACTCCCTGTTCTGTATCAGCTATTTCATTGTTTGGGAAGACCTTTGAAAGCTGGACATGACAGCCAAAGATAGTAGTAGAGTGGCACTGAATTGAGAGAAATGATGACAGTTGATATGACACCCTGACTCCCTGTAGAAAATGTGAAAAGGGGGTTGATCATGATGATGATGTTTTAGCTATTTCCTTAATTCACCTCTAATTCTTTACCTCCTCAGTCTTCTTACCGCTCCTTTTCTTCCTAGCCAAACAAATTACCCCTATGTTTTGCCATTTCATCTTTGTAATTTATTCCTTTTGCCACTGTTTATCAGTCTTTTAACCACTGTTCATCCCACCTCTATCCTTTATTCCTATCTCTATCATTATTGTTACCTATTTTGTAAATACTGTAGAAGCTGTAAATATCATATACTTATCAGTGGCAGTCATTATGCATACTATTCTATAACAATCCTTTTACCTTTGTATGTATGCAAAGATGATGTTTTCTTGTATTTTATGTTATTCTGTAGTTCTAACCTTCTTTTGTTACACTGTTCGGGCTGGGTCAGGAAAAGGTCTACTGGGATCAGTACCCTACCCCAATAAATAAATGAATGAATAAGTAAATACATATCTTAATAGCAAAAGATGTTGAAGAGGCATCAAATAATGTATAAATCAAATTTAACTGATTCAGGCAGATATCACATGAAAAAGACATTGAAAACAGAGAGGGAGGAAGGTAATGAAGGATAAGACAAAAAAATTGTACAAAACCTGATTACTGACACGGAAAAAGATAATATTGTCAGGGGTGAGATATGCACTTATGTGCACACCCCAGAAGAGCAGAAAATGAAATATAGAAGAGAGCCAAAGGAAATAAAAATAAACATTCCATGTAAATAAGTAGTGGATGCAAAGAGCAGATATAAGGGATTTAAAAAAGTACCTCAAGATTTGTGGACAGAAGGCCAAATCATTGTCATGGAGTTGGCACAAAAATATTCCAAAGAGAAGGAAGATTACAAAGGTAAACTGTCTGCTTATACAGGACTTAGAGGTGGTCAAGGAAAAAGGCAATGAAGAGACTACAAAAAATATGTCAAACTGAGAGATTTAGAGAATACAAAGAAGAGGTAAGGAAGCACTGCAAAGAGTTGGAAGCATATAACAGACTGGTATGGACAAGAGATCTCCTTAAGAAGACAGGTGATAATAAGGGAAACTTACAGAAGGGTGTAATAAAAGCCAAAGATGGGATGGGCCCAGCTGCAGAAGAAGATATCATGAAGGGCCCTAACAACACTGATTCTTATAATGGCATGTTTTCTGATGTAGAGCCAGACCTCCTAGAGAGTGGAGTTAGATGGGCCCTAGAAAGCCTTGCTAATAAAAAGATTGCAGGAAGTGATGGGATTCAGAATTTTGAATGAATTGATTAAAATCCAGTAAACTGATGATGGTGCATTGCTAATCATAAATTCCCAGCAAATTTGGAAAAAAAGCAGTATCCAGTGGAATGGAAAAGTTCAATTTATATTCCAAACCTAAAATGGGTAATGCTAATCAGTGCTCAAATTATCAAATAATTACACTTGTTTCAGATGCTAGCAAGATAATTTTCAAAAATGCTGCAAGCTAGACTTCATTAAGTTGGCTTTAGAAGGAGTAGATACACTATAAATTAAATTGTCAACATCTGCTGGACAATAGAAAAAAACAAGTTTGTTCCAGAAGAATGTTTACTTCTGCTTTATCAGCTTTTCCAAAGCCCTTGACTGTTGGGACCATAACAAACTGTGGCACATCCTTAGAGAAATGTAGATGTGACAAAAGGAGATATTGCCAATTTTGTAAATAATGCTATATCATTGGTGAATATTGAAATGATTTATATAGGATATTTGTGCTGCAAATGTATTAGAACTGTATGTAATGTGTATATCAAACTGCTTGTACAGATATGTGTGTTTTGAAAAGGCATTTGTAAA